>NC_056747.1:935503750-935728374 GCF_019279795.1 Protopterus annectens | reverse complement strand
AAAAACAAGACAGTGCTTTCATCTCTAAAGATGCCACCAGGACTGAGACTTCATCAGACTATGTAAAATTTAAACTGACCAAATTTAAATATTAAGGCAGAAAACAATTCTATTGGCTGATTATAAATCATGTATCCTATACCTGATACCCTCTCAGGTGCTTTGAATGACATTTAAAATTGAAAGACACATTAACTCTAAACCCCACTGTGGAGTTTTACATAACCTACCACTTGTTTTCTAAATACTCCAAATAATCACCTCTGCCTCCTTGTCTTTCTTGAACTTCTACAAAATCTAATTCACTAACAATAAAACTTTTAAAATCTTTATATACCATACTGTGTTTGTATAGAGCAGTTAAAAATGTTATGCATTCTTTATCGTTCCAGAAATGTTTGTCTGATTAAGCACAGAAGGCTGCTGTTGCTGCCTATCATATACCTCCTGTGTAATGCACTTCAACAATCCTCATCAACTTACAGTCAACACAACTCACAAAATATAAGCAATCCTACAACAAGGTTGCATAGCTTGCCACCAGCTTTCCTAGCAGAACCCACCACTGTGTAGCTCTCCTATGGCTAAGCTGGGTCGCCTGCCCTAACCTCCACAAACTCAACCAAATAGAAACAGAACAAAAAATCCTCCATGAGTCACAAATCTGTCCCTCCCTCAGCAGTCTTCTACACTAGTATATGTCTTCTCATACACTCCGTTCATCTGAAAAATGCCTGGTAAATGTGACTCCCTCATACAACTCTCATGGGGGCTGACTATATGCTTGCCAAATGACAAAAGTGAAACTATCTCTGTTTCCCTCCCCCAAATGAATGTAACAAAAAGCTTCAAACAGAATGCAAAATCCTTCCTTCATGACACATGGTAATGCCACTTCTCTGAACTACCTGACTAGTTCCTCTGTCTCCTTCCACCCCTCCCCACACAGCAGAATACCTCCCAACAACTACAGAACTTCTAAAATACAAAAGAAAATGTCACCAAAAAACAGGCTACAGCTCAGATGGAAAAAAGTGAGGATGCATTGTACGATAAATCACCACTGAGCACTTTATTAAAAAAAAAAATAGCGAAACAGAATATGCTTTCTTTGTTTAAGATGTCACTAGGGCTGACACTTCAACAGACTGTGTAAAGTTCAAAATAATTAAACTTTAAATACCAAATCAGAGAAAAAAATTATTGGCTGATTATAAATCACATGCCCTTTACCTGATACACCCGCAGTTGCTTTAAATTACTTTAAAAATTAACAGAAGCATTCATTCCAAAACCCACTGTGGAGTTTAATATAACCTACCACTTGTATTCTTAATGCTCCATATAATTACATCTACTTCTTTCTCTTTCTTGAACCTCTGCAAAATCTAATACAGTAAAAATATAAACGTTTTAAAATCCTTGCGTACAGTACTGTTTTATAGAAAAAGCATTTAAAAAGTCTTTATTGCTCTATTGTGTTTAACAGTTCTTTCCCTTAATGTTCGCACTGTATTCCCTATGTAAAATCTAGTGCATGCTATGCAGGTAGAAAATTATACAACATAATGAGCACTTCATGTAAAACCCCCTGGGGAACACATTTTATAAATTTTCACACAAAAAAAATTAGGTCCATTGTTAATGTATCTACAAACAGAATAATAGTAGCAGTTAAAAATAATACCTTTCCCAGGGTTAATATTACCCCTTTACTTTTGTTTCCTAACATGTTTTTAATATTAACCCCCCTCTTATTGATGAAGTTTGGTCTTTCACTTAAAATTTTGAAAACTTCCTCACTTGTTTGAAACAATCTCCAGTTAAAAGTAAGACTCATGGCCTATTTCCACTTGTGTGTGTCATTGTGTTCACTTCTAACTTGTGAATACACTACAATTTTGTTTATTAATTCTTCAGGATATAAAGCCGCAGTGGTGCAGCGGTAGCATTGTCAACTCAGAGCAAGAGGTTCTCCCATTCGATTCTCGGCTGGAGCACCTTCTGTGTGGAGTCTGCATGTCCTCCCTGCGGTCGAGTGGCATTCAAAAGACATGCGTGAATGGGCATGCCTTCGTTGAAGGTTGGGCATCAAGCTGGCGCCTTGGCACCATAAAAATCGACTGCCAATCATTAGCAGACCGGAGGTCCGCTGTGGCGACCCCTAACCGGGAAAAAAAGAAAAACAATTCTTCAGGATATGCCTTCTCCATAAATCTATCTGTAACTGTGTTTATAATTCCAAAACTTAATTAACCACTCTGATTAAACTTTTTAACTCTCATAAACCTAGATTTAATCACTCCCACTTTGTGATGTTTAGGATGCATACCCTGATAGTGCAACAAGGAGATGCTTGTTGAGTTTTTATAACTAATTTCAGTGGACAATTGACTGTTGTTTTTATGTACTTTTATAACTAAAAATAATCGAGGAATCACTTATGCTGCTGGAAAATTCTAAAAACTCTGCTCATCTATTCAAATTTGCTAAAAACATTCAACTCATTCATATTACCCCTTGTGACACCCGTGCCCTGGCCCAGCAATCAAGGAGCCTCAATCCTCACCACCAACACCAGAGAGGGTGTCTCATATATGAGGAAAGGATAACAAATACACACAGTAAAGTGCAATTTCCCTTAAGAGCACACATTGCCTATGTTACATTAAAAAATGATACGCTAGTAATATTGCAATAAGGAATGGAGCAAACTGATAATAGGTTCATAGTTACTTGGTAACTCAGAGGAGGACATTACAAGACTGCAGCATTCACTGTCTTTAAAGTACAACACAGTACAGTATCAGTGATCCATCTGCATACGTTGGGAGTAGAACCCACAACCTTCTGCATCAAAAGCACGCATGCTACCTGTTGTGCTACTAACAATGCAAGCAGACTTGGCATAAGCAGCACTAAACTTCTCTTCCCCCGAAGTTCTCAGCTCCTTGTAAAATCCTCACTTAACTTCTTGAATCACAAGTGGTGGTATGGGTAGAGAATTCAGGCTCTTGTTTCTTGTACCAAAGGTGCAGGGTTTGAGCCTGAGTAACAATAACCGCCAGTTATACCTAACTGGGGCATTTTCAGTCACACACGCACACACACACACACACACACACACACACACACACACACACACACACACACACACACACACACACACACCACAACCCCACACACACACACACACACCACAACCCCACACACACACACACGCACAGACGCACACACACACACACACACACACACACACACACCACAATCCACCCACACACACACACACATACACCACACACACACACACACACACACAATCCCCACACACCACAATCCCCCACACACACCACAACCCCCACACCACAATTCCCCACACACCACAATCCCCCACACACACACACACACACCACAATCCCCTAGCCAGCATATGTCAAGCACAATCCCCTAGCCAGCAGAGCAGCATATATAAATAAAATCCCCCCAGCCAGCAGCATATATCAAATACAATCCCCCCAGCCAGCACCATATATTATATACAACCCCTCAGCCAGCAGAGCAGCATATATCAAACACAATCCCCCAGCCAGCAGCATATATCAAACACAATCCCCAGCCAAAAGCATATAACATATACAATCCCCATAGCCAGCAGCATATATCAAATATAATCCGCCCAGCCAGCAGCATCTATCAACTACAATCCCCTCAGCCAGTAGCATATATCAAACAAAATCCCCCTAGCCAACAGTGCGGCATATATCAAATACAATCCCAGCCAGCAGCATATACCAAATACAATCCCCAGCCAGCAGCATATATCAAACACAATCCGCCCAGCCAGCAGCATATATCATATACAATCCCCCGAGCCAGCAGCATATACCATGTACAATCCCCCAAGCCAGCAGTATATATCAAACACAATCCCAGCCAGCAGCATTGCAAATACAATCCCCCAGCCAGCAGCATATATCAAACACAATCCCCACAGCCAGCAGCATATATCAAATACAATCCCCCAGCCAGCAGCATATATCAAATACAATCCCCCAGCCAGCAGCATATATCAAACACAATCCCCCAGCCAGCAGCATATATCAAATACAATCCAACCAGCCAGCAGAGCAGCATATATCAAATAGAATTCCCCCAGCCAGCAGCATATATCAAATAGAATACCCCTAGCCAGCAGAGCAGAATATATCAAATTCAATCCCCCCAGCCAGCAGCACATATCAAAGAAAATCCCCCCAGCCAGCAGAGCAGCATATATCAAACACAATCCCCCCAGCCAGCAGAGCAGCATATAGCAAACACAAACCCCCCAGCCAGCAGCATACATCAAATACAATCCCCCCAGCCAGCAGTATTAATAACATCTCCGAAGCAGTAGCATACATCTCCTTACCTGAAAAAGAGCTGTACGGGAAACATACTTTCCTTCATGGGCAACAGAAGTTTTAATTTCATGCCTCGAACTGTGTTTGGTTTAAATGCCACCACCCACCATAGAGGTTTTTTTTGCTACCACAGGGGCTCTAGCTCAATGATCTGGCATACTTGGTTTTCTGTTAGGTTTTAAAACAAGATATAGTCCCTGCAAATCTGTTGAAATTACTTATCGTACTGCTGTGAACTAAAATACTGAACCAGTACTCATATGTGGGAGACTTTACTAGTCTGTGATATTGTTGCACTGCCAACAGTATAGTATTTTACTCAAGAATTGTGACAAGCTACCTTTATATTTAAATAACAGTGGTTGCGATATTTTTGTGTTTTTATTGCATCACTAGTCTGTTTGGAATTGTGACATCCTAACTGAGTTTGTATTAACAGCGTTTGTGAAATGTCAGAGAGTTCATTGGCTAGCTTCTTTTCTGTATGTGAATGCTTGAATTGTCTAAACAATAACTGAAGGTTCATATAAGTATTATTGAACTGCAAGCTTTTCTGAATGTTCTAGGCTTGAATTGTTATTAAAATAATTAATTGATGTATTTTGGTAATGCTGTTGGTTTAGGGAATACTTCTCTCCTAATTTGTTTTAGGTACCTTCTTCTGGTAAGTTGCATGTAGCCACCAGCGTCCCGTGCTAACAGCTTTTTTAATTGGATACATTTTGATTCCAGCAGTTTAAAATGACAATGTCTAGTGTTATATGATGAAATACTAGAGATCTGCCATTATACTTGTCTGTTCTCATAACTACTGGCATATATTATTGCTACTATCTGATATTTATTGTATTTTGGCATAGTCTGTTTAAAATTCTATGGCTGTAATCAGGTTTATCGTCTAGAGTTTGAGGGCAAATATTATAACACATTCAAACACAAGCACGCATACACAAGCATACACACACACACACACACACACACACACACACACACACACACACACACACACACACACACACACACACACGGAGCCTTCATAGCCAAGTAAAACAGAGCCTTCACAGCTAAGTAAAAGGAAGCACTTCTCACCAAAGTAAAACGGGAGCCTTCATAGCTAATATCCAGGTAAAACGGAGCACTTCTTCCCTAAGTAAAATGCGAGCCTTCATAGCTAATAGCTAAGTAAAATGGATCACTTCTTACCATGGGTGAATTTTCCATGCACTTTTGTTTAAATTCATGTTAGTGTGCGTTACACGCATGGGTCCTCCTTAAAGAAAACTTAATGGTCTTGCAGCTGTAAAAGTTGGGGGGGGGTGCTCCCTCCCCCTTACTCTATGGTTCCGGTGATTATGTGCCTCAGGCCTTGCAATGTAGGGTCTGAGAGCTGAGCCTGTCTCAATTCTCTCCTTGTAACCCTTCCCACCTCCCCTTCCACAAGAAGTCTGGCATCCTCTGACAGTGGTGCCTCACTGTCAGCCTGGGTACTACTACTCACCTCTACCTTTGCAGTCACTCAGTCCAAGGGAACATCAGTACCCACAAGCAGCTGTGGCTCACCTTCAGTCTCACTGCTACAGAGTAGCTCCCTCCCTGAAGTAACCACCTCACCAGTCCTGGCTGCAAGTATGCAGTCTGTCTGGGTTTCTCCCAGGCAACCAGACCCACATGCTTGTCTCTTAGCTTCACTGTGTGTAACTGTGTATCACCAGTCCTGGCTGCAAGTATGCAGTCTGTCTGGGTCTCTCCCTGACTACCAGACCTACATACTTGTCTCTTAGCCTCACTGCGTGTAACTGGATAAGCACATGGTACTGCCTCATCCAAATCCTTCCCTCTCAGGACATCTGCAGAATGGTAGTTTAGTACCCCTGTTGTCTCAAGACAACCTACTATTGGCATTTTGTATTTCCCACTTACTGGCTCCCTCACCTTTGGTTCCCCACCTTGCCTCTGTGGACACCTGTATGCAAAGTTCTAAGGGCTTGTTCCCTCACCAAAAGGTCTGCCAGCCCTTCAAAAGTGGTGACCTGACATCCACTCACCCACCTATGGAAATAAGTGCTCAATTCAGCAACACATTCACACACACTTTCATCTGCCTTCTGTCTATGTTCATGAAACTTTTTCCTATACATTTCAGGTGTTAGCTTAAACAGTTACAGCAGTATAATCAAAACATGCAATAACAGACATTTTAGTTAATGCAATTACAGCTTTACCATGGAGTAAGGGGGTTAGGAACCATACCCAGAGCCCTTGGTCAACTTCATACTGTTTATAAACCCTCTCAAACATGTGAATGAAACTATCAAAATTATCCCACTCTTTAAACTGTGGAAGAAATTTACTGACCTTTTGTGCTTCTGGGATCCAGTTACTCCCTTCCCCATTACCTCCATGACTCTGGCAAAGAGTCAGCATCTCCTTCTCATGCTGCGTCTGTTGCTCTTGTTCCTCATCTTGCAGACATAACAGTTTCTCATTCTCTTCAGCCTGCAAATATCACAGTCTCTCATTCACTTCTAATTCCACATGCCTGGCCTCCAACTCAAGTCTCCTTAGCTCCAGCTGGATTTTTAAGTCCATTGCAGAAAGGTTAAGCTGTCCATTCTCCAAGGGAGTTATATTTCCACTGCCAGTTTGATTGTCCTCCTGGTTGCTATTTTCTGATGCAGCTGTAGCCAAGGCTGCAATCAGGTCTGCCTTAGTCAGGTTTCCATGCACTAGTAAACCACAAACGACCAGCATAAAGCGATGGTAGAACCAGATACAAATCCTTTATTGTCGATAATACATATCAGGAATTATTAAACCAGACCGGTTTCGACCTCACAGCCTTTATCAATGGTAAACAGATGAATAAAGCAATGAACTTGAACTAGTTACATTTATAGTCCTCCGTGCTATACGACAAAGCATTGGTATAGCCCAACCTAGTGGTTAGGATGTATGAACACATTGAAAATCAAAATAATTCAAAACAAGAGTGTAAAGTAATATGTGGTCAGTACCTCTATTTAGAGATAATGAAAAATTATTCTAATACTAATTAACCACTGTATATATTGAAAAATTAAGCCCCAATATTGCCTAATGGTAATTAGAAAGGACATAAGTGGACAATAAAGTCCCATACTAATATAAATGAAATAATAATAATAACATCTCAGCGCTTAGGTAGAAATTGAGTAATACTAGTCAAAAAGGCTACACTATTATTCAGTTATGAATACTGGAAAAACAAAATGCCTATAAAGCTATAAGAAAACAACATAGGTTCATAGGTTGGTACTAGGCTATCAGCCCTAGAGCCTATACAAGCCTAGCCATAACAATTCCCTGGCTATTTCTTCCCACATTATTTACTTTCCTGGACCCCTGTCTAGCAGGGCGACTGACGTGATCCCTGGGGGGAATTTCCTTTCTCCCATCCAATCGTCAAGGTTCCTCTTGAAGAGGTCCAAAGAGGCACTCTGCTTGACATGTATGGGCAATCTATTCCAGAGTCTGGGGAGTCTCTGGGTCAGGAACCTATCCCTCCAGCATGTTTTGTTTATTGTGATGACAAGGTTTAGATCCCTGGAGCGTGTAGCTCTGAGGGATTGGGATTTCTTTAAGCGTAGCATGTCCAACAGCTCTGGGTTTGACATGGCCTTGTATGTTAAGCAGAGATCGCCTCTGAGTAGACGATATGCGACAGAGTATAGCTGGAGTTTTTTAAGGCGGTCAGCGTAGGGCATCTGCTTTAGGCCTGTGATTCTTTTAGTGAGGTATTTCTGAGGCCTTTCCAGTTGTTGCAGATGCTTTGAGAGGTACATACCAAATGAGGCGTTGTATTCTATAATGGGTCTAATGAGGGATGAGTACATATACTTATATACTATATATATCAAGAAACATGTCAATGAATATGAAAATATTGTTATAAGTGGTCATTCAAACCAGGTGGAAAAAGTGCCCCAAGATTGATAATCCAATATTGTTCCTTTTTATTTAGAATTGAGTGCCAACCTTGCTGATGACTACGATCACCCACAATTTTATCAATAACCATAAATTTGAATTGTGCATTTGAATGTTTAATGGTGTGTCTATAGAGGGCATTTGTGTCTCTTTTGTTCCTAATGTCACTCTTATGTTCAGTCATACGTGTTCGAAGGGATCTGGATGTTTGACCCACATAAAATGCCTGACACTGGCATGTGGCTAAATATATAACCCATGTTGTGCTACAACTGGCAAAAACCCTGGTCTGGTAAACCCGTTTAGTGTTGGCACTGCAAAATTCCTTCAGTGTATAAACCTGGGAACATGAGCTACAATGGTCACAGGGAAAAGTTCCTAAACGTTTATCTCCTATAAGGGTAGTTTGTTGGTAGATAGCTCCTCCCCCTTCCTTGTGTTTATAGTGGGAAAACATCCCCCCTAACGTTTTACCCCTTCTAAAAGACATATGGCATGTGGTTCCTAACAATGTTCTTAGTCCATCATGTGCCATCAATATATTCCAATTGGAGTTCAAAATATCCCTAATCTCCTGGTGATTCCTGCCATATGTAGTGACAAATCTTATTGTAGAGTCTTGATCTTTATTATCCAATTTCCTGTATTGTAGTAAAGTTTGTCTATCCAATGTGTTACTCCATTCACTGGCCTTAGAGATATCCCTAGTATTATATCCCTGATCTTTGAACATGCAACATAAGTCATTCCTAGCAGTTTGGAAATCCTCCACTGATGAACATATGCGTTTGATACGCATAAACTGTGTTTTGGTATATTGCGGATGGTGTGTGAAGGGTGCATGCTAGATGCGTGTAACAAAGTATTGTATTGAGGGTATTTACGGAATACTTTCGTACTCAAGGTATGATCCTCATTACGGTAAATAGTGACATCTAAAAAATTGATGGTGTTGTAATCATATGTAACCGTAAATTCAATACCCCATACATTGTCATTCAGATAATGGATAAATTCCTCTAGATATGTAGTATCTGCCTTCCACACCATCCAACAATCGTCTAAATAACATCTCCAGATGTCCATTTCAACAATATAAATGTTATGTGATGGGTCATAGACCATGCACTCCTCAAAATAGGCCATGAACAGGTCAGCGTAAATGGGAGCAAAGGAAGCTCCCATTGCTGTACCTTGTAACTGCAAAAAACACTCACCATGGAAATAGAAAACATTCTTGGTTAGCACATGTTCTGCCATGCAGATCAGTAATATGTTAAAACCTGGTGGGTACATTTCAAACTTTTCCAACCGATATTGTAGTGATTGCAGCCCAGCCCAATGTGGAATACTGGTATATAAAGATTTCATGTCTAGTGTACAAATAAGCCAATCCTGTTCAAGTTGGGTATCCGCTATGATTTGAAGGAAGTGTGTCGTATCCTTTAGTCTAGCCCTTACTGATGACAATAATGGTTTAAGATAATGTGTAATAAAAGTGGAAAGTGGTTCGGTTAATGAACCAATACCCAAAACTATAGGCCTACCAGGTGGTTTAGTAATGGATTTATGTATTTTTGGCAAAAGATATAAGATCTGTTTTTGTGGATCCTTAACAGTCAGATGTTTAACTGTATTAGTTGTTATAATGCCTTGTTCCTCTGCCATTTGCAAAAAGGAATCAATTTCTTTTTATATACCAATGTGGGGTCTATATACATCTGCATATAACACTTACGATCCGCCAAATGTCTTTTGCCATCATTAAGATAATCCCCAGTATTCATAACAACCACAGCACCCCCCTTATCTGCAGGTAAAATAGCGATGTCTCGGTTGTGCCTCAATTCCTCCATAGCAGTTTTTTGCATGAGAGAAATATTTTGGCCTAGAATGCTTGACTCCTGATGGTGAAAATGTAGAGCCTTAATAACTGACTGCTGAAATATTGAGACAAATTTGTTCATGGGTGGTTGGAAATCCGATTTCAAAAATCTAAACTCTGTTGACCTTTGAGAGATGTTACCTGAAAAGAATAATTTAAGATTCAAATTGCAACAAAATGATAAAACATCATTTACTATACTATAGCAGTCATGAATTAATACATTTCTCTAAGATTTTGAGAGGTGTGATAGAATAGCTATGGGTCATTGACCTGCTGTAATAGAGCTGGTCACTGTTCTAGTTAGCTTATTCGTTTGCTTCCTGCAGACCCCCCCCCAGTTTAAACTCACCTGCTGCCACTGACTCAAACTTCAAAATACACAAATTCTACCATAAGAAGTCATCATTAAATGTCATCCCTGTTTTACAGTACCAGGTATTATCTGTATTACAAAATTTGCCCCTACATATTTCTTGTTTATCGATTGCTTTATACATATCTATACATACATATTTATCCCGGTAATGTTCACTGTAAAGGAATGTAATACATGTGTATTACTGTAATTCTGTTTACACTTAAAAAGAAAATAAACAACTGCACACACAAAAAAATATGTATTCACACCACAAAAACATAAACACACACACACAACTGAAATCAATTAAAAATGTCATTACTGGTAAAATGGACCCAGATGTTATATCTAGGCTAAATAAGTTTAAACTAAGTAAAACATAATAAAATGAATATTTTTAAAAATAATCCTTAATGTACTACTTAAATAATACCATAAACCCACATGATACTATTGAAAAAGTTAAAACATGCATCAAAACTAAAGAAGAAATCAAGAAATGCTTGTTTCAGCTCTTTTTATACATTTAATCCTTTGTACAAGTTGTAGACATCCACTTGTTTTCTTTTTTATTGTTGAGGTTACGTCTGCTTAAATTTCTGCTGCTCTTTCAAGATTTATTTAATTTTATCTTTTTTATTTACTTTTCAATGCACTGACATTCTCAATATGCTCATTTGTTTACTGGAATTGTCTCTCTGGGCATTAGTTTTCCATTTTCAGAGGAGGTCTGTGGGGAAAAGTTCATAACACAAATATATGTACAAAACGTAGAAAAAGCAGATAAGAAAAATTACAATGAATTTAAGGAATTTAATAGAATGAGTGCAAATAGAACACATAGTAGAACATGATTTTAAGAAAGACAACAAAATATATCACTAGATTTACAAACATGTAAGCCATGAATACAAGCTAATATATGAGAACACAAGTGCGGTGGTGGTGCTGCGGTAGCGTTGTCGCCTCACAGTAAGACGTTGTCCTGTTCGATTCTCAGCTAAAGCGTCTTCTGTGTGGAGACATGCGTGAATGGGTGTACCTTCGTTGAAGGTTGTGCGTCAGGGCTGGCAACTCGGCACGTAAAAATCTTCTGCCAATCATTAGCGGACCGGAGTTCCGCTGTGGCGACCCCTAATTGGGAAAAGCCGAAAGACACAACAACATATGAGAACACAAGTGGTTCAAAGCAAAGAAAAGATAAAACCATATGCAAAAGCAAGCTTTTAAAAAGTGAGATTTGAGGAAAAAAGTATTTATGTAAAGTGTTGGTGAAGTGATAGTTATACAGCAATGTGCAGGAGGAATGAGGTAAGATGAAAGGTTTGAGAGGTAGCACCAGGGGAATAGGTCAAGTTGCAAGCATCAAAAGTGGTTGGATCATGTACTGGATGTGGTAGAGGTTGAAATAGGTAATTAGTAGATAAACTGAGTGAGAAGAAGTTTGGAGAAGGCTGAGTATGAGGATGTAGGAATATTGTTGTGAGGTTGTAAGGAGATGGCTAGAAAGTGAGATACAGAATGGACTGAATGTGAAAGGGGATAAAAGTGGGGGAATCAAGGTAGAGAGCTAAGAGATGGTGAAGGGGAATAGCAGGGTGTAATAAAAATAATAGGGGCTGCAAGGAGAAGAGTAGGACGTGGTAAGGAAAGGGAAATGTAAAGTAAATTGCTAGGGAGAAAACATGTTAGAGACAGAGGCTGCAGACACTATATCAGTATAATGCCCTTAGAAAAAGTAAAAGCATAGTTACAAATGCACTGTGAGGATGGATAGGAATTTTTATTTAGCCAGGAGCTGAGCAGGAGCACAGCCATGCGTTCATTAGGTTTTGTTTTGAGACTTGAAAGATTTTACCTGAGGTTTTTGTTTAAGGGCAAGAGGGTTCTGTTACAGATTTTATAGATACAGGAAGAGTAGAGAGAGTCACCAGAAGAATCATTTGATTAAGTTATTAGAAATACTTCTTTTTGTATCAGCTGCGTGGAAGAGCCCTGTTTGGTGAGTACTGTTGAAGGATGTGTGTTAGGCCAGAACATGTTTCAGGTTTGTGAATAAGGTTATATGCATTACATAGTTATGACAGAATCAGGGAGTGAGACAGTTCTAAGCACTATAGCTGCTTTAGTGCTGCACAATAGTGAGATTTGTTTGTCATGGTAGCAGCAAATTGAGTTACTTTGTGGTACCATTACCCAAGGAGATTGGTCTGGGTTGCCTGGAAATTAATGAAAATGGAGCTGCATAAATAAGAGTTGGAAGGAGGAAATTTGAAGCAATGCATTTTCTAACATTGTCTCCTAGGTAAGGTTTTATCCAGCAGAGTTTGCCAAATTTTTGAGATTTTTTTTATTATATCTTTTACATGGTGGTCACATTTCAAGTTGTCATCAATTATTACACCTTGTAGCTGTATGTAGGCTATTAATTCAGTTTTTATGCTGCTTTTGGAGGTTAGAGTGAAGAAGGATTTGAGGGTACTGAGTGTCTGTGGCTGCTGAGTCAACTGACCCTAGAGAATAATATGCCTTTATATCTTTTAAGGCCAAGTCAAAGCACACAGGCAAGTCACAACAACAAATAGGTACCTTTTGGGAAATATAAAGGACCCAAAACAGGTAAGTGCTATATTCCTGTTTTCTTGAGACCTGGCATGAGTAAGGACTGAGTCAAGCAATCTTCAGGGAAGTTAAGATATCCCTGAAACCACAATAGGAAGGGGAGCCATTGATTGGAACTTAACTAAACATGTGTATTAAGGATTAGCTTTAAAAATCCCCTGTGAAGAATTTCTACAAGGATAGATTGTAGTTGCTAAAGGTATTATTAATAACTATATTTTAGTTTACCTTTTCCCCATTATATCCATAAGGAAGCATTTTTTTCTGTTGCCCAATGTAAATAAAATGATTATGCATTTTGAAAAAGTTATCTCATGAACTGGTTTATTACATTCCATGATATTAAGTGCTACATCTGTGGAGAATGTAGGCAGTAAAAGCAGTTTTACAGAAATTAATTTTGTATAAAGTGTTCTGCTTGGGTTTCCTTTCCCCACCAGGAAAAAAAAAAAAAAGCTACGTGTTGTAAGATGCCCTAGAATCATGTACATAGACATAAAGACACACACACACACACACACACACACACACACACACACACACACATATATATATATATATATATATATATATATATATATATAGAGAGAGAGAGAGAGATACACACACACACACACACACACACACACACACACACACACACACACACACACACATATATATATATATATATATATATATATATATATATATATATATATGGGTCCCCTTCACATGATCGACTTTTGATAAAGTCGACTTTCATATGGTCGAGACCATATGATCGACTTTTGAAAAGCCATCCATGGGGAACCACTATCTCTGTACAGTGCAGAATGGGAAAATTTCCCTCTTCTGCACTGTAATGCGATCTCAGAGTTGGTATATTTAAGTTACAGGGGGTGTGGGGGGACTTGCCCCCGTGGTAACAGTTTTAAGGTAAGTGTTTGTTGTGTTTTATGTGTTTATTTTACATGGTCGGCTTTCCAAAAGTCAGTCATATGGTCTCGGCCATATGAAAGTCGACTTTGTGAAAAGTCATGGGTTCACTTAAGAATCCTGAAATGCTGAAATCTCAAATTTCAGTATTTTGAAATTCTGTAGCCGAAAGCTTTAAATTGTGAAATACCAGAAGCACAAAATTCAAAATCCCGAAGGTCAGAGCTTCTGGTGCTGTGGTGTGTGAATGAATAGGTGTAAGTTCAGGTAAGTATGTATGAGTGTGTAGGGTACGGGCTTTAATGTATGTTAGTGTATGTTTTGGCTGTGGTGTGTGTGTGTGCAAGGGGCTGTGAAATGTATTGGTGTGAGTTACCTTTGTGTGTGTAATTGTGTGATCTTGGAGTTAGTATATATAAGTAGGGGGGTGGGGGTCACAGCCCCCCATATGGGTGGTACAGGGGCTTGCCCTGCTTGTCTGTAGTGTAGCATTGTATGTTCGATTGTGGGGGGAGATTGTGTGTATGTGTATGTGTGTGGTGTATTTGTAGTGTAGGTTCGCAATTTTAAATTTTATAGTTATGGCCTTTCGGGATTTAAAGCTTTCGGGCATAGAATTTCGAAAAACTGAAATTCTGGATTTCAGTTTTTCGAGATTCTCAAGTGAATATATATATATATATATATATATATATATATATATATATATATATATATATATATATATATATATATATATATAAATAATTGATATAGAGGCATACAGGTCAACTTAATATCATGAAATCTATAGCTGGCCAACATCTGTTTATTGGACAAAATTTGGTTGAGTAAATAGTGTCCATATTATAACCTTGAAGATACACAATCACAAATACCCATTGACTGACACATAATTGTCGAACGTCCTCTTCACTGAATGTCCACATCATTGATTTCTTTCCAAGGGAAAGAAATCGGTAGTCCAACAACCCCCGACACAATATAACAAACACTATTAAGTGTGGGCCTTCACCCCCCCCCAACTAAATATACTAACTCTGAGATCACACTACAGTGGGGAAAAGGGCAGATTTAAAATAACGGGCAACCAATTTCTTTCCCTTGGAAAGAAATCAACGATGTGACTGTTCACTCAAGTGGACATTCGACACGTATGTGTCGATTAAAAGGTGCTCATGATTTTGCACCCTCGATTGTTTAATATACACCCAAGTAAACAGATGGTCAATAGGTGAGCGAGATCATATACAATTTGATGGGCAGGGGGCTTGCCCCATACAAAGTGATATCTGTGGTAGCGCCTATGTCCCTTATGGACAAGGCAATCTGTAAAGTACACAAGGCATAGGCACAAATCCATGCCATCCTCTTACCTCTAGGGGCCATATATTGGGTAAATTCATTTATATTGGTTAGGCTTGTAAGGGCTCTTAAGCCGTTAGTCAAGTAATCTCCTATGAACCTAGAAAATTGGTATAATTTTTTCACATCCAGAAATTAAATCTGTATTTAAAGGTTATAGGTACTAACTGCTTAACAACCACAAAAGTAAATGCTTTCTCCAAAAGTAGTGTTAACGTAAATTTGTACTGTGTTACCTGAAAAGCTTTATGTAGTAAACTTATTAGCACCTAGTCACAGAGGGATTCCACACCTTCTGACACTAACAGTAGAATGTAGTTTTGCAACTTGCTTGTAAAAAAGTATACCTCTTGAGAACTGTAAAAGTCACAAAGAAATTTTACACACAAATTTATGCACATAGACATAGACATACACACATAGATAGATATAGATATGTATGGGACAACTTAATATTGTCAAATCTATAGCTGGTCAACATTTATTTAGTCAACAAAACTTGGTTGAGTAAACAGATGGTTGACAGGCAGAGTCTATATTAGATAATCGAACTTTCAAAAGTTCGACCGTCATATGTTAGACACCATATGATCAAATTTTTGAAAGTTCGAATGTTTTAACAGAGATCTCCATACAGCGTGGAATGGGATGATTTCCCTTTGTGCACTGTAGTGCGATGTCGGAGTTGGTATATTTAAAGAGCGGGGGGATGGGAGGTGCAGGGGTGCTTGCCCTCCTGCTTAAAATATTCAGGTAGGTTATTTGTGTAGTTTGTTTATTTTTTATTAGATTTTTGAACTTTTAAAAGTTTGATCATATAGTGTTAACCATATGACAGTCAAACTTTTGAAAGTACGATTATCTAATATAGACCCAACAGGTGTATAAGATCATACAATATTTGGTGGGCAAGGGGGGCTGTCACATGCAAAAACATTGCTTTTAACTTTGTAGGTTCATAGGTGCATACTAGGCTAATGACTAATAGGGCCCTTATAAGCCTAGCCATGCAACCCAAATGTGACCCACAAATTTGATTTCTATAGGGAGTGATTTTCTGACCGCCTCTGTCCTTCAAAGAAGTAGGTGCCAGACAAGGGTGAATTTCTGATTGCCTGTCCATTAGTCCAAGTTGCACTTAAACAGAGACATGGAGGAGCCTGTTTCAGAAAATGGACATTGTCTGAGAAACATATCTGTCATTCTAACATGTCGCATTTATGTCACAAACAAAATTTAGGTCTTTTAATCTAGAAGTTCTGACATCTGACATTATTTGTTTAGTGGAGGCACAAAATTGCATCAAAACAGGACCATCTAAAGATCACCTCTCAGAAATCTGTAAGATTTAGAGTAAAGAGACAGGGTTTGAGGTGGTCAGTGTAGGACACTGTGTGTACTCTCTGTATTCTTTTTGTCAGAAACCTTTGTGGACATTCCAGTTGCTGCATGTGTCTGGCCAGGTACATACTGAAGGAGGCATTACATGCTATGATGGGTCTTATGAGGGCTGAGTACAGTGGCTTATGACCTGTCTGGACCTAGATGTCATGCCCTTCCTTATAAGCTGTACAACACAGAAAGATTTTCTTACTACCTTGGACACATATTGGTCAAAGGCTAGGTTTCTAGATACATTATTTCCCAGATCCATGACTAATGAATCAACTTTTAAGGGTGTTTTATTGATGACATTGTTACCTGGGGTGACTGACCTCCCCAAAGGTACTATAATGCATTTCTTGGTACTGAGTTTAAGCTCTACTAAGCATTTGTCTGTATTAGACCTTTCTGAAGTGTGTTCTCATCTTGAGGGGATTCAATGACTGTTCCCAATTTGTATTAATTTGCAAACTTGGTTAGCCAGATGCCTTTGACATCCAAGAAGTAGATGCCAAAGAGAAGTGGGCCTAGCGCAGAGCCTTGGGGGACTCCACTGGTGATCAGCCACTTTGTAGAGGTGACCTCACTGATTATAACCTCCTGGATCTCATCAGTGAGCCAACTAGCTATCCAACATGCTATAAATGGCTTTATATCTATTAATGTAAGTTTGCTGACAATGTCCGAGTTGGGTATTGCATCATACGCTTCAGCCAGATCTAGGTAGGCAGTATGCATAGTTTTCCCCTCATGCATTGCCTTAGTGAGCTTTTCAAACAAGTCCACCAAATTCAGTATGACTCCTTTATCAAAGTCAAACTGGGATGGATAAATCCTTGTTACTAATTTCCATGATAATTCTTTCGGTGGCTTTGCAAGCAAGACTAGTCAGGCAAATGGGTCTGTAGTTTCCAGGATCTGTTGAAGATCTTCTCTTATGAAGAGGATGACCATTGCAGTCCTCCATTCATGTTGCACTAGACCTGTTTTAAGAACATAGTTAAACAATGTCTCCGAGGGTCCTAATAAGTCATATTTTAGACTGTTCAGAAAGCATCCTGGGGTGTTATTGAGGCCATGTTCTTGGCTTTAACGAGTGTAGCCAGTACATGCTCCCTAGTTATAGTTAGAAGGGTTATGTTTGAGGGTATTTTTTTGGGATGGGTGGAGGTGAGGGGGGTAATGTTGGAGCGGAGTTTGTCCACTAACATGATTATCACCAGGCTCAGTGAGTGTGTTGCTCCTGAGGTTTCTGACACAGCTGAAGAAGGCCGTATAGTTATTTTTCACCTGGGAGGATGTCATGATCTCAACATTGGCTTTGCTTAACCCAGTTAGCCCACTTAGTTCCCATTTAGTTTGATATGAGAGTTTTTATATGTATGGGAATTCTCCTTCCTGGTGTTTGCCATTTTTTTCCCTTTTGTTGCATATCCTGTTTAATTTGAGATGCTACTAAGGCAGTTTATTTCTGGGCTACTCCTGGGCTTACTTATGATAGGTAGCACAGCCTTCTATGCAGCCACTGACATGACTGTACAAAGTTTCTGAGAGCAATTCAGCATAAGATGCTGTGTTCTCAGAGTTTTGAGGGGCATTGAATTTGACAAACCATCACTTAATAAGAAGTAATTTGCCTTGGAATAGTTCCTAAGTATTACTTGATTTAATGGGATTATGCAGTTGATTTTGATTTTGAAGGATACAGCTTTATGATCAGACCTTACCAGGGAGGATGAGACACGGGGTGGGGGGCGGTGGTGTAGCATTCTTCCATATTTGTGAGCACTAGGTCCAGTCTGTTAGAGCCTCTAGTAGGTGTATTCACTATTTGGTCAAGGGTGTTTGTATTTACAAAGTCCAGGAATCTCTGTGCCTTTAGATTTAAGGCTGTATAGGATTCCCCAGTCTATACAGGAGTAATTAAAGTATCTCATAAATAGGATGTTATGCTGGATGGTAAGTGTCTCCAGTAGGCCCAAGTATGCATTTTAAGCTTCTCGTGACATGGAGTGTCTGGCTAGGATATGATACAGGATTTTGCTGATGGTGATCCACACTTGGCAGAACTCCAGCACATCATCCACTCTCACCATCCTAGAAGTATGCATGTTATTTATGTATATTGAGACACATCCAGCTTTATCTCTTGTCTGTGCAGCTACTGGTCTAAAAGAGTGGAAGGCATTGAAACCTTGCACTGATGGGTTATTGTCTTCTGCTTTAAACCATTTCTTAGTAATTGCACAGCTGTCTATATTTTTCAGTGTGAGGAAGGCTTGGAGGGAATGACGTTTTTATTTAGACTCCTGGCATTGAGCAGTAACACCTTGAGATTCAGTTGAGTTAATTTTGCTATGTCAGTAGGTTTGTCAAATTGACATTGCCTAAAAAAGGCACTATGGGGCCGGATAAAGTTTTATCTAGTATTTGAAAACCTAGAGAGGAAAGGTGCAGACCATCCTTTGCAACACAATATGGTCAGTTAACCATGTCCTCACAAGCTAACAAATATTGGATCTCCTTAGAATGACACCAGAAAGGCTGCCATTTATTGAAATCAATCAGTTTGCTCATATTGTAGCATCATTAACAGTGACGGTAATATGCTGTTCAGTGCTCATACGAGTCTGAGACACATAGTCTGAAAGCTCGAGAAATGTCTCTTCATATAATCTAGGGAGGTACATCTCAGGTCATTTACACCTACATGGACTATGATGGAATCATACTGATACCTGTAGCATAATGACTTGAGTGTGTGCATGATTGGGTGGATCCAGGCATAAGATAAGCAACTAACAATTATCTCCTCCTTGTTCAGCCTGGTCATAGGGGCATCAGTATATCTTAAAATGGAGTGCCCTATGATGAGACTCCTGGAAAGTGTCTTTGCTTGCCTTAGGACTTAGTGTTTGGAGTTTGACTGACAGTGGCAGTATATGTGGTGTTAGGTGTTGTTTTTTCTGAGTGCTCTTGGGCTTGCTGAGGCATAGCTTTGACAACAAGCAGTCTAGGTGATCTTTGTTGTTTAGTAAGATTGCTTTTCAGTGCCTCACATATGTGTGTGCCTATGTCTATGTGTGCATGCGTGCATATGTGTTTGTTTGTGTGCCTGTGTGTCCGTGTGTGCCCATGTGTGTGTGTGTGTGTGTGTCTGTGTGTGTGTGTGTGTGTGTGTGCGTGTGTGTGTGTGTGTGTGTGTGTGTGTGTGTGTGTGTGTGTGTGTGTGTGTGTGTGTCTGTGTGTGAGGTGGGAGTTGTGTATATGCTTTGGACAACCTGACATGCACCTGTATGTGAAGGTTTAGCCTTCAGTGTCATAATGCAAGTACACCTGTCATACTGTGTTTGTTTCTTTAAGGATTAAGTAGTTGTCGGTAAACCTGAGACAATTGCTGCATTGTTAAAACTATAAGAAAAATCTAGCCAAGCTAGATTTTCCGCAGTCTACCTCTTTACATATGTTATGGACAAATTCAGGCCAATAAAGCCAAACTCTGTTAGCTGTAGACATGCATGTAAACAGTCATGGGGATTCAGAACTGCCATATAGCTGAAACACCTGATTTGGGTCATTTGCATATATCCCCTGTATCTCTAAATCAAGAGGTTTTAAGGAATCACACTGGAAAATCTAGCTTGGCTAGATTTTTCTTGTAGTTTTACTGATTGGGTTGTCTGTGTAATCTTGTTACTCATTGTTTTACAATTGCTACATTGTCTGAAGATACCCGTGTCCACCAAGCTAGCTACAGAGAAGTTAGGAAATTGCATATCCATAGTGTCCAGTCCTTTGATTAGTGAGCTACAAGGGGGTGGTGTATTGGGGTTAGAAGGGTATTAAGGGTACCTTGTTGATGCAGACTAATAAGCATGCTTTATTGGGCAGATTATGCTTAATAATACTAAATTATACTAACTGTAATGTTTACAAAATAGTGAATTCTGCTAAATCTGTAGGTATTGCCACTCGATGCCCAACTAGCTGCTCTAAGCTTGTCAGCAATCAAAGTATTTACTCTATATTGTTGCTTTACACGGTACAGTTTTATGGGCCATTCTACAGGGAAAATGTGCTTCCTAAGTGTTTGTTACTGTGCAAGGTACCACTAACCCATGTAAACATGAAAAACGTATAGTAGCACAGAAAAAAAAAACAGAAAACTAACCCATGAGCCCTCTGGCCAATAAACGACTACATTATGAGTCCTTTTCTGTATTTCTCAACTCAGACAGATCAGGCAAACACCTCCTGATACAAAATGAATAAACCTTGTCTTCCTAATGTAAAAACATAGTAGACCCACAAGTGCAATGCTACAACATACAATTAAACAGCTAGATGGAAATCCATTGCTGAAGGCAATTTCAAGCAGTAACAGTTAGAGGAAGGACATTTTTTTATAAAAATAGAGTGAAATGCACACATAAAAGCAGGAAACAGTAGTGACCACTCAAAATAATTTAAGCATGTGCAATTTTTGCAATCAAAGGTATTTAACTTTGCCTGGATGATAATGGATACAAGTAAACCACTTCTGGAACACTGGTTAGGGACACCAATCTTTGCTGAGTTCTAGGAAAACAAAGATGAGGCAATATGTAGTAAAGAAGTTTTACTTAACAGCAATACTGCTTGGGTGGGCGGGCACTCAGTATCCTGGGGTTTATGGAAAACAATGGGTGGAAGGAGTATATAAATAGCTTATACAACAGAAAATAGCAATGGAAGAGGGGAGGGAGGGACTTTGGAAATCAGATTACCATAATAGGTGGAGAGGAGAGAGAGACACAGCCTTATAAAACCACCACATAAAAGGCTGACAGGGTGCAGAGTTTTTTCAAGCAGGTTAGCTAAAGAGGAACAAGCTAGAGAGTCATCCAATCAAATAAAGCTAGTATTGAACACTTTCACAAAATTTGGCTTAATAAGTTATTGGAAATGGGACAGACACAGAATATAATTTTAAGCAGGTAAATGACAAGCAGACTGTAAAAGCTCTGAGTCACAAACTGGAGCAGAGACAATTCTGTCAAAATTGAACTTCTACTACATTTTAAGGCACCAAACTATGCAGCTATTTATGAGTAACACTGTTCATGGAGAAAATGCATTAATACATGACTAAGGCTCAGATATGATAGTAGTACACAGTAATTCATTTTTGTGTTTCAGTTTTGTGTGCCCCAAGGCTGTTGCTCAACACACGTGTAGTAGTGTGTCAACATTTTCTGGTCGAAGTTGTGACCATTGATATTTGTATCATTCAATAAAAATAAATAAACCCACATATATATAAAACACACACACAAGTATATACATGGATACACAAATACATACACACACACACACACACACACACACACACACACACACACACACACACACACACACACACACTTTACCTTGCTGTGATTTTTCTGGATTCCCAATATAATGTTCAAAATGAATATAAGAAAAGATACACATTCAAGCTTAAAACCACACTTTACCACCACCATACATAATACTGCTCAATTTGAAAGGTATAACAAGTACTGTAATATTTTGACTCATACAATGCTTCTGAACTAGAAATGTAGAGGGGTCATGATATGAAACTAAGCAATGTACTTTTGAAACACCTGTGCAATAATACAATATAGCAGAAAATTCACTCAAAATACTGAAATAAAATTTAGCAAATTCATCTCTATTACAGTCTTTTGCAGAGCTAAATACAATATAAGCACTTTTTAACACCACCTGCAATTCTAGTCATACCAACGGTTTTCAGCATTTTATCGACCTTAATAAGACACTTAACATTAATTGTGTCATTCATACCTGGGGGTGTAATACCATTCAACCTAATCTGCTACACTATTTCCATCTTGTCAAATATGCTATTTACCTCACCCCTCTTATTTGTCCTGTTACAAAGCCTAAAACAAAAACACAGACTTCCAAAAATGTCCATGCATGTACAAGACAGTCAAAGTATTTTTATTTTTAATTGTATTGATGTGCTCTTTTATTCCAGCAGTTTCCCTTTCTCTTTTCCTATTTAGACTGTATTGCTAGGTATGTGGGTATCAATGTATACTACTTTCTGTACATTACAGTTAAATCCACCTGAGGAACATAACCTCTCTGCATTCTGTCTACTTGTATGTTGCTTCCTAGCATTAATAAATTGACAAACCTTTTAGAGGCCACAGGAGTAAGTAGCAGCCTCTTTCACAACTGCTGTCTTTTTATTGTGCTGTTCCTCCCACACATTTATACGCACACACATACACGCATGTGCACTTGCAGATACCAAACACACTCTTTATTGGTCGCTGAAAGTGTCATAAGAAGTAGAGCAAGTGGTTGTGGTCACTAAGGGGTATGTCATATCACTTTCCTTAAATTTGGATTACCTTCTGCTATATGTCAGTTTCTAACTATATCTTCCTTCAGTTCCCCAGAGTCAATATTCTGTCTAATTGGACATAAAAACTGTAATTAATGCTCATTATGTCCTCTTTCACTAGTAAAGTTCCTACCTTCTTATCTAATAATGATGTCCATTTCTCATTCCTACTTTCTAGTACAATCTAAATCATATCCTCTTTCTAACCCAGCGACTTCCTTTACAACTATGTATTCCTTACTAGTAAGCCTTGAGGCTTTAGTTGCTTGTGCCTTATTATTCATCTTTCTACATATGTTGGGTGTGCACTATTAGCATGCAAATATATATTTACAAAACCTAGCTTCCTGTAAATACCAGAATTAATATATGTGTGCTGTCATTTATAACTAGCTGAATAGACAAAACATATCTTTCAGACTATTTGAATATAAACTTCAATAAAATCGCAGTATCATTTAAATATTTAAAAAAAATCAACAAATTACTCTTCTTTACCATTCCGTATAATAAAATGTGATCTATAAGATGTTTAAATAAAACCATTTTTTGGCAAAAATTATTAAAATATACTCCTTTCCTACAGTGTCATATTCAAATTAACACACGAAGGAGGTATTTTAGCCTCCATAGCCACTTAATTTGCTTGTACATTTTGGCATTAAAATAGAAATAATAATTGCATGAATCTAACCTAGTCAGACTTATTAACATTTCTGTTATACTATCCTCAAAATCAGAGCTCTCACTAAAAGATTATTTCTACATTTAAACCTTTTTCTTGTGGTATACAAGTGTATAAATATTCTATATCTACAGTTCCAAAACAACAAGCCTATTCACTGCATGCTTCTCTAATATAATGTTAAAAATTACCAACTGTCATTCAAAAATCATGGTGTCTTTATAACTAAGTGTGGGGTTCCAAAAAATCTTACACAGAGCTACCCCAAGTTTTTAGTGTAATTAAAGGTACAATGTAACAAACAGTATTCATGTATGATCTACAATGGAATACTAATTGTGACAACCATGCCCTGGCCCAGCAATAAAGGAGCCTCGATCCTCACCACTAACACCAGGGAAGTTGTCTCATAGAAGAGAAAAGGATAACAAATACACACAGTAAAGTACAATTTCCCTTAAGTGCACACAGAGATCACAGTCAGCCTGGGGCTGGTTGCTCCCTTGCTCTCCAGGTCCCTAATAAGACTCCCCACTGGCACAGCTATAGGGTCCAGATCTTAGCCTAGCTGGCAAGCTAACCTCCAGTACCCTCTCTGTCTCACCAGTGCTTTGTGCCCCTGCCCAGGTAGCTGATACACCACACACACTTTGAGATAAGTATTTATACAACTTCACAAACACTCCTGGTAAAGGCTGACACAGATTCCCTAGCTGCACCCCTTTACCCAGACTATACGGTAGTAATTTCTGCCACCACCAGCTAATAATTATCAGCTACCCAAAGGCCCTTAAAACAGTGTCCAATTATTACTGTGCAATATTATTATCCAATTGGTAATATGACTGTTTAGTCTTAAGCTTATTAGAGTGGCCTATTACAATGAACTCTATAAATATGCAATGTACTCTAGAGCCTATTATCTCTACACAAACCAGCCACAGGTAAAGGTTTTAAAATATTCAATAATAAATAATTAAAACACAAGACAATACTACTACACCACAGAGATATCTAAGAGTTCAGAGATCACACAGAAACTTAAAACAATACAGTAGGACAGGTCTGATGTCAAAGAAAACACAATCTAACTTTCTAATCTTTAACTATTCTTAAGAGAAAACACAGTGCTATAATCCTACTAACATAAATAAAGGGACTATATTAGAACACCGAACATTCAAAATGTTGAGTGTTCTAATATCAACCCGTTTTCAGCAAACACTGAAAATATCAAAGAAACAAAAAAGCGAATTTTTCTCTAGGGAAAGAATTTGGGTGTCTGTTCCTGTTGCTTCGGTATTTTCAATGCTCTGGTGGAAAGTTACGGGTCAGGTTCAGGTAAGTGTGTGATTGTGTGGACGTGAGGGCTATGGCGGGTTAGGTGAGTTAGGGTTAAGGTGCAGGTCAGGTAAGTGTGCGATTGTGTGGACATGAGGGTTAAGGCGAGGTAGTTGAGTTAAGGTTAGGGTGCAGATGAGGTGACTGTGTGATAGTGACGGACCTTAAGGTTAGGGTTTGGGTTAAGGTAAGTAGATAGGTAGTGGTGTATGTATAGTTTAGTGTAGGGTTAGGTGTATGTGTGTGGATTGCTGTTTGTTTGGTGTGCTTGTGTTGTGTGTATGTGTTTCGGAACAGCAAATTTTTTCCCTAGGAAAAATTCACTGTTTTGAATGTTCGATGTTTTGAATTTTCAATTGATAGGGTTCGATATTAGAGCACTCAACATTTTGAATGCTCAGTGTTCTAATATAGACCCTACATAAAGAGCATAAGCAGTGCTGGGGTTGATGGTTCAAGACAAAATGCTTTCAGTCTCTCACTAAACAATAGTTTTTAAATTCACTAACAAACAGCTCTGCTAAGGCCCTCCCAAATTATATCATTTTGACACTTAGTCTGGAGTTCCCAAGCCACAAACTGCATTATTTAGCAGTCTAACACCTGCTCAGGAAACTACAACAGTAAAAGACATTTCACACGTATACTCTAACAATTATTCCTTTAGTTAAGACAATAGAAAGAATGTGTTCAGCCAGCAGCTTAGGCACCACTTTTTAGATAATTGTAACTTCAAAGAACATTTGAAATGCTTGGCTTGGTTTTCCTTACAGCAGATGGAAATGTTGCAACAATCTTGAAGTTCATATTTTACAGTGTTTTTTTTCATTTAAGAACACAAGCCTGTATTTTACATTTATTTATACAAACGATAGAATTATGTATCTAATTCTATTTGACTAGGCTGGCAGCCTTCACCCATCTTTCCCCAATCTTCACATCTCTTCCCCCCTGGAGAACTCAAGTATATGTGACCCTTGAGAAATACCACTTGAGAGGGTTTGGTCTGAGGATACCTCATACCATTCCCTGTCTTGATAGCCCATCTACATTGGCATTGCTACTCCCACTGCAGTGCTGCACTGACATATCATATGCTTGCAACCCCAGGCTCCATCTTAGCAATTTGGCATTTTGCTGACTGGCTCTGTTTAACCATATTAGAGGGTTGTGAGGTGTCATTACAGTGAATTTTCTTCCATACAGATAAGGTTGAAGTTTCTGCAATGCCCACACTATGGGTAGATATTCCTTTTCTACAGCTGCATAGCATTCTTCCCTGGGTTGTAGCCTACAACTGAGATAAACTACTGGGTGCTCTTCCCCCTCTGAAGAAATCTGGCTAAGTACAGCCTCCACCCCATGGTTCAAAGCATCCACTTACACAACAAATTCTTTGCTGTAATCTGGACTGGCTAACACAGGGGGTTCTCCCAAAGCTTCTTTAAGCTTCTGAAATGCCTGCTCACATGCTGGGGTCCACACTACCTTATCTGGCCTTTTCTTTCTTGTCAGGTCTGTGAGAGGAGCAGCTATGGTACTATAACTGGGGATGAGCTTTCTGTAGTACCTTGCTGTCCCTAAGAATGCCCTCACCTGCTTTTTGGTAACAGGTGCAGGCCATGCCTGAATAGCTTCCAGTAAACCTTGGTAAGATCAATGGTTGTAAGATACTTAGCCCCACCCAGCTGCTCTAGGCCTCATCTGCCCTAGGCATGGGGTAAGCATCCGACTCTGTGTGACTACTTAATTTCCTGTAATCCACACAGAACCTGGTGCCGCCATCCTTCTTTGGCACCAACACCACTGCCGAGGCCCAGGGACTGTTGGACTCTTGAATCACCCCTAGTTCCAATATCTCCTGTACCTCTTTTCTCAGAGTTTGTTTGACTCTCTCAGGCACCCTGTAAGGGGCCTGCCTTTTAGGCCTTTGGGGTCCTGTATCCACCTGGTGCTGCACCAGGTGGGTGCTGCCTGGTTTCCCAGTGAACATGTCCCCAAATTCCTGCAACACTGCTTGGATTTCTCGAACATGGGTAGGAGATAGCTGCTGGGACATTGCTACCCCTTCCACCGAGGTGTCAGCCCGAGCCTCCCTGAGGAGATCAGTCCCCAGATCTCCCTCAGACTCCTCCTACAATCCACTGCAAATACTCAGCACAAGGGCCTCCCTATCATGGTAAGCTTTCATCATGTTAACATGGTACAATTTGTGCCCCTGCCATCTGCCTGGCCCTTCCACCATGTAATTAACATCACTTACCTTTCTTACCACTTGTAGGGTCCCTCCCAAGGTGCTTGCAGCTTGTTGTGTCTGAAAGGAATGAGAACCATTACCTGCTGCCCCACAGAATATTCTCTAGCTCAAGCATTCCTGTCATACCACACCTTTTTCTGTTGTTGGGCTTCTGCCAGGTTCTCCTGGGCCAAGACCATGAGTTCCTTGAGCCTTGTCCTGAGGTTTAGGATGTATGCCACAACAGACTCCTTGTGAGATGCACACTCACCTTCCCACTCATCTCAAATTAAATCTAGAGGTCCCTCTCACCCTACGTCCATACAGCAACTCAAAAGGTGAAAAACCTGTGGATTCCTGGGGAACCTCTCTGTAAGCAAACAACAGATGGAGCAAATATTTGTCCCACTCCCTCTTAAACTGATCTGCAAATGCCCGTAGCATGGACTTGATTGTAGAGTTTAACCTCTCAACAAGACCATTAGTCTGGGGATTTTAAGGGGGTGGTCTTCATGTGCTTCACCCCACAGGCCTTCCACAGACAAGCCAGCAAGTCTGACATGAAATTGGCACCTCAGTCAGTCATTATTTCTTTTGGGAAACCTACCTTGCTGAAAATCTCTAATAAAGCATTTGCCACCTTCTCTGCCTCAATGGAGACAAAGCCACTGCCTCAGGGTATTGTGTAG
This sequence comes from Protopterus annectens, assembly GCF_019279795.1. Taxonomy (NCBI): domain Eukaryota; kingdom Metazoa; phylum Chordata; order Ceratodontiformes; family Protopteridae; genus Protopterus; species Protopterus annectens. The sequence continues at coordinate 935,700,120 of NC_056747.1, read as the reverse complement.
CATAATCCAATACCATTAGGATTTACTTTTTCCCTGTGGAACTTGGGTACTCAGAGGACCCACAATATCCATATCTACCCTCTGAAATGGCTCCTCAATCACAGGCAAAGGCATCAAAGAAGCTCTCACCTTGTCTCCTGCCTTGCCTACCTTTTGACACTGCTCACAGGTCCTGCAGTACCCTGTTACATCTCTGGAAATTCCAGGCCAGTAGAAGTTTTGCATAATATGCCTCTTTGTATGTTTTATGCCCATATGACCTGCAAAGGGAATATCATGGGCTATGGCTAGAAGCGCCACATGGTAGTCTCTAGGCACTACCAACTGCTGTACTCTCTCAACTTCTAGCCCTCCCTCAGGGGTCCACTCTCTGTATAGTAACCCTTTGTCCTAGTATTCCCCCTTCCCTGATTCTAAAGACAACCACAAAGCATTCTATAGCTATGTCAAGAATCTCAATGGCAACACTCAGATCTGCTCTGAGTTACAGCACAATGGCACTAAATATACAGACCCAACTGATATTGCCAACATCCTGGCAGATAGGTTCAGTGCTAACTTTACTCCCTCTCACCCCCTAAAGAGCCCATCCCTATACCAGAAGAATGCAAAGTTGCTGTAATCACGGCTGCACAGGTAAAAAACACACTCTTCAAAGCCAAGAACACAGCATCCATGGGACCTGACAACATCCCAGGCTGCATTCCACATGAACTACAGAACGAACTGGCACCCCACCCAAGTACCATGTTCAATCATAGCCTCACCTCAGGCTTTGTGCCCGCTGAATGGCACACAGCAATGGTTATCCCACTCCACAAGGGGGGAGCCACCACAGACCCGGGGAACTACCGCCCCATTAACCTGACAAGCCTGTTATGCAAGGCCATGGAATATATCTTCATGGAACTTATAAACAAAGACATTGGTAATCTCCAAACTCTGGACCCCACCCAGTTTGGGTTTGTAAAAGGCAGATCATGTCTCCTAAACCTGATAGACTTCTTTGAAGCAGTCACCAAAGCTGTAGAAAAGGGTAAGGTGGTTCACACAGCCTATCTAGATCTCGCCAAGGCTTTTGACACCATCCCCCACTCTGGAATCATAGATAAACTCACTAAACTATGTATAAATCCCTATGTCACAAGATGGGTTGCCAACTGGCTCACTGACAGAACCTATACTGTGAAAGTAGCAGACTCCAAATCCAACTTCAGACAAGTGACAAGTGGAATACCACAAGGTTCAGTCCTGAGTCCTCTCCGGTTTGGTATCTACTTCTCTGAAGTACAGGCTAACACAGAAGGTCTTTGGCTAATGAAGTTTGCAGATGACTGCAAGCTAGGAGCCATAATTGGAACTCCTAACGATGTGGACATCCTACAAAAGGGCCTCACTGAGACAGATGCCTGGTGTCAAAGCCATGGCCTCAAGCTCAGTGCCAGAAAGTGCATTGTCAGCCCTTTGGTAAAAGCTCTGTACCCATGAACTACCACATAGGCGGTAGTAAACTTAACACCGAAAGTGTGATAAGAGACCTTGGGACACAGATGGACAGTAGTCTCTCCATTGTTAATCACATCACCACAGCAGTCAGGAAATCCTTCTACGTGGCACACCTCATCACAAAAGGTTTCTCATCCAGGAAAAAAGAGGTCATTGTTCCCCTCTACTCACCACTCATTAGACCCATTATAGAGTACAACGCCCCTTTTGGTAAGTATCTCACAAGACATCTACAACAACTGGAAAGTACACAGAAATACCTCACAAAGAGGATTACCGGCCTCAAACAGATGCCATATGCATACCGTCTCAAAAATCTCCAGCTTTACTCTGTCGCATATCACCTACTCAGAGGCGATCTCTGCCTAACATACAAAGCTATGTCAAACCCAGAGTTGTTGGATATGCTACCTCTGAGCAACATGCTCTAGGGACCTAAACCTTGTCACCACAATAAACAGAACATGTTGGAGGGATAGATTCCTGTCCCAGAGACTTCCCATACTCTGGAAGAAACTACCTATATATCACACAAAGCTCCTCATTAGCACTCTTCAAGAAAAATCTTGATGATTGGATGGGAAATAGGAAATTCACCCTGGGGATCACTTCTGTGGCTCTGCTCGATAGTGGCACAGGAAAATAATTTTCCTGGGTGGCGAAAGCCAGGGTACCTTTTTGGCTAGGCTTATATAAGCCCTAGGGCCAATAGCCGAGTACCTACCTATGAACCTATGAATAGTTCTGTGGACTCCTTGTTTTCCATTTCTGTTACAACGGCATGGAATACCATTACCCATAGATATTAGGACCACTGAAAACAAAAATTATTTCAAAAAACTCCTCTGGTCCCATTTACATACTTTGTTATATAATTGTTTTGATCCTAGGTAGCTTCATTTAATTAGATCATATCATACTTTAACCTTTTATGAAAGCTTGCAACAACTCCTTTCTATACTCTTAATCAATGTATGTTTACTGTACTAGCCACTGATGAATGTAACCAAATGACTGAACAAAATGTCCTTTCAACTGTATTGTTGATTGTATCACACTGTGCTCCTTATAGTATATTTACTTTTTGCTCCTTTCTTTGCATTGAAACTGTACTTTATTAACTTTTGACTCTGTACTGTACTTTATTAATATGTTTATTGTACTTAATGTATTTGCTGTAATAATGTTCTTAGAGCTTTTCGCCCTGGGCCTCTGCTGAAAATGGGATCCATGCCCAGTCGGACTTTTCCTGGTAAACAAATGTAAAATAAAATAATTAAATAAATACGTTATTTTGACAGGCAGTTCAAATTAGAAATGGTACAATTCACACATTAATTTGGACCTACTATATCTGGATATGAGGTGCAGTACAGAGCTGTTCAACTACAGTTTGCATATTATCCATGACTCCTTAGATGCATGTATTAAACATACTCTGTTAACATAATTGTATCCTAATGTCTACTCAGAATGTATTTTGATGCTACTATATTGGTGTATAGTATATTATGAGCATACCATACATGCATACAGTGTTGCTTCTGCAATTGTAATAAATATAGCATGTAGTCAAAATATAAGCTCAATTAAAACTCCTGTATTTTAATACTAACATGTTTCCTTATGCATGCTGATTTGCAGAGACTCTGCTGTTGTGTGTCTGAGTTACAGCTAGAGTACTTAATGCCATTGTGTCCAACTAGCTGATGATATACAACAGGACAAGAATGGCTGCAGTCAGATTAGACCTCATAGACAAGTATATAGATACTATGAACTAACTAAAAGCAGAGGGCTTAGAAGCTACCATCTTAAGCATGACAAACCCCACCCATAATTTTTTGTTGCGTTTCCACAACACAAGTATAGGGGCCAGATTCAGGAAGGCTTACACGGAGTTCAAGAGTAGTGTAAGCCTCCGTGTAAGCCTCCCGATTCAGGTACAGCCCAAACCTCCGTGTAAGAGACAGCTAACACGTCTCTTACACGGACTGGGCGTGGAAATGCTCAATACCTCATTTGCAGCTCCAAGATATGCAAATGAGGTATTTGAGCGATCCACGAAGCAGAAACCAGTAACGGACGTGTTAGCTGCAGAAATGTACTCAGCTGACAACTGAGTACATTTCTGCAAAATCAAAAACAGAGCTATGTCAGCTCCAAATAAAGGGTGCATATGTGTCATTAAGCATGCCAATGGCCAAATATGTGGCCATTGGCATGAAAAAGTGTTGCAAAAATAAGTTATTTAACTTTTTTTTTTTTCACGGGATTATTGTGTTTAACTGCAGCGCACACCCGCAAACGGGTGCACTACCTAAAACTGAAAACCGAGCTTATAAGCCCACAATTGTGGGATTTATGTATTACATGGAATGTCAATGGAGGACTTGCAGACTAAAAACAATATGGCCTCCGTTTAGTGGTTGTCAAGGGGGGGAAGCTCCGTGTAAGATATGTAACTAAGCATTACTAGGCAATCCTATGTAAATGAGGGTTACAATACTGAATCACACTGCCACATAGGTAATGAGCACTTTCTGAGTAGTGTAAGAGTTAGAGAAGGGGGAGGAACAGAGTAAGAGGTAGGTGACATCACAGGGGGGAAGGATAGAAAGAAATGTACCAGATTGGAGGGCAATGTAAGGTAACAGATGACAGACAGACATCAGGGGGGAGGTGTGTCCCAACAGAACACTAGGAAAGTCAAGAAATTGAGGGTATACGCTATCCCTACACTCCAAGTTTCTTGATATCGTGTATCTTGGCATGCGCGTGCGTGTAAGGCAGGTTCAACATGTGGGAGCGTGTTGCAAACTGTTTACAATGGTTTGCGGTGTGCACGGTGTAAGGCAGTGTGCGTGTTTTAGCATGAATCAGCCTAGCTAACACCGTGCAAGGATGTGTGTGCGCTGTAACACTGTGTAGGGATGTGTGCACGCGTTTAAGTGACTGTGAGTGTTTAAGCTGGTGTACATTGCTCCTCAGGAAACAGAGAGGAAACAGGAAACAACTAAAATACAGGAAACTGCCAGGAATACTGCTGGAGTTAATTGGTGGAAACAATTACAAGCAGGCAATTACACAGGCAGACTAGAAGCCCAGCCCAGCACTTAAAACACAACAAAGAGCAGTGAAGGCTGTTTCTCACAAGAGATACTGCCAGAAGCTAAGCTATCAGAATTGAAAACTGAAATAAAGCTGAACTCAGAGCAGAAATGCTAGGGGCTGCCATGGCTATTATAATCAGGCATAGGCGAATTGCTGAGGGTGGTGACAATGCAGATGCTGACAGACAACCCAGAGTGAGAAGAAGGAGAAGAGTATACAGGCCCAGGGTCACCTACCATGGGTTACATGAGCTGGAGATAGTAGAGCGCTATAGAGTGGACAGAGAGCTCCTGCAGCAGATTGTTGAGCTGTGCAGGCCACACCTCACACACAGAACCAACAGAGGGGAACCCATCCCAGTGGAAACCAAGGTATGTGTTGGCCTAAGAATACTAGCAACAGGTACCTTCCAGAGACCAACTGGTGATATGATGGGGATATCACAGGCATCAGCCTCCAGGGTACTGCACCAGTTCCTGGATGCCATGTCACCACATGTCAGTGATCATATATATGTCCCTAATGACCGTGAAGTTGTGGCCAGCAATATGCGTCTCTTCCAGCAAATAGCGGGATACCCTGAGGTGCTGGGTGCAATAGACTGCACTGCACATACGCATCAGCACCAGCCGGTGAGCGGGTAGAGTCTACATTAACCGCAAGGGATACCCTCCATCAACTGCCAGCAGCTTAGGGGCACCTCATGCATATGCATGACATGCTGACATCACACAGTTTCACTGCAGCCTCCGTGTAAGAGTTATAACTCTTACACGGAGGCTTCCTGAATCTGGCCCTAGGTCTTTTCAATCTGCATTATAAATGTGGTGACTGCACAGTATATTGCAACATATGTGGAAGGCATACCATACTTACAGTTGTAGATCCTTAAACTGGGAGAATACAAAATGCTAAGTTACATAACTAAAAAATGAAAGTAGAACCAGCACAGAATCAACTAATAATCCCAAAAGGTGCTAAGAAATATATGTTTTTTATGTATGTATTGGTTGCTTTTACGTTTGTGGCTTAAATAAATGAACTATTAAATATATTTATCTCTGCTCCGTTTTCTTAGCACCTTTTGGGATTATAAGTTACATAACTGATATTATAAGGACAATATTATAGCTATGTGACAAAGACTCCTAGGTAATATGCAAATTAATGGTGGTGGTATTTCTATGCTGTGTGGCAATAAAATTATTTTTTTTTTATTTCACTGTCTCACTTTTAGGTTGCATCCTCTTTGTACTTACCTGATTTTTGATCACATACCATTAGCACATTGAATTATAGTATTGCTTTTCACAAGCAACATCACAACATGCAGAAAAGTTACAGTAGCGTATCTGCTATACATAACTCCAGGAGTCACACACTATTGGCAGCTGCACACATCCAGCAACAACTGCAGAAATGTATTAGTAACATATTGCTATCACGCACCTCATAATGCAAATAAAAGTGCATTGAACCCATAATATGTTATTCAAGTGACTCGAGGCACTTGCAACTAAACAGTGACACTGCACATTTCCAAAACTGAAAGAGCCTACAACCTATTATTTTACAAATCCATAGCATTTGCTACTCATGTGGTTGCTAAATTGTTTCTTAAATATAATGTATGTTGAATATATTTAATTTTTATTTGTGTTTATCACTACTTGGGGTACACCAAGTATCACGTTTCCTGTCATGTAAACAGTTAACCTTTGTTACATGGATGCAGAAAGTATACATGGATGACTGGATAATATGGTAAACATAACTCTTCAGTTCTTTACATTTTACCAGCATAGTAAAGCCTTTTATAATAGTATGAGATACTAGTTAATACTGCTACTAGTATTTCTTAGCAGTAGTATATGGCCATATTGTTACAATTAGCTTGTGCTCACAGTAATAGCATTACTAATATGTATGAACCAATGCAAATTATATGTTGCACATTGCATTACACTGTTGATTATTGTTCACATACAGCCATACTGTTCAGACTATCACATATTACCAGATAATCATCTGTAGATATATCCATCTGTGACTGTACTGCATTGTACTCTGGTACTGGAAAATTCCAGATATTTTTCTAACTGTACTCATCTATCACTTTGGTAATATATCCTGCATCACATACAGTACATGTTTATCTGTAGGATTTTTTGTGCATCTGTGGTGGTTACGTTGGGTGTGATAACTTCTAAGGAAATGTGGCACTCCTGAGCTCACCTCTCCGTAATTGCCACAGTTATATGGCATCACCCAAGCATTTACCCCACCCCCACCCCCCACCCCATCCAGGCTCATCTGTTGTTATAGACTGGTGAAGGGTGCAGGAAAAAAGTGACAATGGAGTCAACACTGCTGCTCACAGAAGATGGCTTAGCATAGTACTAGGAGGTCCAAGTATCTCTGTGCTGACGTCATTCAAAACAGCATTGCGAGCTGATAGGCCTGACCATCTCTGTAAGAAAGTCCAAAACACACTCTCATGTTGTGACTGCACATTCACCTACTGTGGCCACTGTTTATAGCTCAGGGCTTCACTGTAGCTTCAGGACTAGCCTGCCTCACAACCTCATGCCACTCAGATGCCCCCTATGAAGAGGGATGAGCAGGCAAAGCCTCTCATGCCTCCCTACCCCACCAAATCTTATAGGTACTGGGGACACTAACTGGAATTAATATACCTGGTCATAGTAAAGATGTTATCACTCTATGCCAACAGAGATGGCTTCCTCTGAAAGATGTTTGGATTTTGGCACAGACGTTTGGACTCAAGAAGGATTGGCAGCAATTGGTGCTGTTTGTCATCAGTCCCAGACATTCTGAAACATTGCATTCTGATGAAGTCCATTAATGATGCGTGGTGTTCAAGAGCACAATATGGCAGCCAACATGTCATATAATTCTTTAGTATTCTGAGATGCTCACATGTATAGGATTACTTCTATATGGAGAAAATAATGCAGCTGCCTGATACAAAGGTATGCCCATTTATTTTATGTCACATCAGTTGTTCTGTATCTTTGTGTCACTTTTTAGGTCTGTATTCAATATGAACATGACAGTACTGTTCCTGCCATCTGTTTGCTGAAAGTTATAGACTTGCATGGAAGATAGTACCTGGACATTATGATACTGTTTTCATTAGTGAAGCTTCATTTGGAAACCATTGTATGTATATGGCAATACTTCCAAAGTAACGCTTGTTGTGGGCAGCTTTTGTGAATCACAGTGCATATTTTTCCACACATGTAAGTTGTCCACTGGTGTGTTACTTTCTTGCCATAGAAAGCTGTTTGCTATCCACAACTTTCAATGAAAGCATGGTGCATACCCACCCCAATAACAAGTAGTTGCTTATCTCAGTGGCCGCATAGAAAAATAAATCAGTAAGTTCAAATAGAATTGCTGTTCTTTGTCTCTATCTACCTATCTATCTAATCTATCTATCTATTTATCTATCTGTCTATCTGTCTATATATCTGTCTATCTATTTAAAGTAGGAGTATGTAACAAATAATCATAGAAGAGAGTGTTTGAAACACAAACTGATTGATGATTACCATCATCACCAACTAAAAAAATCTAAAAAAGTCATCACAAATGTAAACCAACAGATTATATTTACAATTATCAAAACTGAAAAAAAAATACTTTTACTTTGGAGGATTATCCCTCTATCATTCCAGATGTTGGGACTCTGTACCCCCCTAGAATTTAAGTATACTAACTCCATGGTTTCACACCGTCATAGAAAGAGGAAACCCCCCTGACTTATGTAATAGTCAATCTGCCGACGTGCGACAATAACATAATTCAACCAACTATATCAAGTGACAAGTATCATTTCAGCACATGACAAAGTCCATGCAACAAGGAATAATATAACACTCATAAAATATACATGTATGTTATAGGTATATGTGTGATAGATATAGATAGATACACATAAAATACAGACACACACATCTATAGCTGTGTCTATCTATCTATCTATCTATCTATCTATCTATCTATCTATCTATCTATCTATCTATCTATCTATCTATCTATCTATCTATCTATCCATCTATCTATCCATCTATCTATCTATCTGTCTATCTGTCTGTCTGTCTATCATTCTATCTATATATATTCAAAAGGTAGAATGCACATTTGGTAGAATGTTTTTTGGTTGTAAAAAAGAATTCATAACTGATTGAATGCTTATTTGAATGAATCACATATGATTGAATTTAGTTTTATATAGTGTAGGCAAGCAGGAGTGTTGAGGAAAATTCATGTTTGAATGAAAAAGTGTTGGATGTGAAGTTGTGAAAGGTTGTGTTACAGCAGTTATGAATGTGCAGGTGTTTGTGGGTTAGAGTAAGTGTTAGGTAAGGGGGCAGAGTCAGTATTCTGCTTGTATTGTCTCTGTGGTCTGTGTCTTTTTGTCTTGTGTAGTGGTACTGTTAGGGAAAGAGTTTTTAGTAATGTAATGTGTAGGAATAGGAACAAGGGTAGGGTTAGGGTTATGATTAGGGTTAACACACATGAGCGAGATGGTGGAGGGGGGCTCCTAAACCTAACCACATAATTCACATTACTAAAAACCCTTTCCTTAACTGTATCATTACCAAGATGACACTTGACATCTGTTTTGTAGTTGTGATTTACTGATAAGGGCTGTTTTTAGTGGAAGAAAAGTATTTAATGTTTTGTGATTAACTTTAATGAGTCATTTGGTGTTTTATGAGTCTCTTTTATATGGGGTAAATGTTCTATTATCCATCCATAGATCCAATTTTCTTGAATATGGACAAGGATGAATGTTGTTTTATCTGGATAGGGACTCTTTTCCAAAGCAGTCAGTGGTATCCTCTGTGAGATATATCTCTCCATCCAAACCATTCTTTTGCTACTGGAAAAGAGGTTCCGATACTTAGGCCAAGTATTTCTGATGCTGTTTGACTTGCTTTTGTGCCATAGGTCGATCAGTATTGGGTCGTAGGATGCCCTTCATGCCAGACACAGGTCACTTCTTAGCACTCTGTAGTTTACAGAGTATAATGACAGGGCTTTCAGTCGGTCCACATAGGACATACTGTTTAGGCTTTATATACTTTTAGCAAGGTATCTCTGTGGGTATTCCAGTTGTTGCATGTGTCTAGACAGACACATGCCAAAGGGGGCATTATATGCAATGACTGGCTAAATATGGACAGAGTAAAGGGGGAACAATGACATCCCTAGATATAGAGACAATTCCTTTGTTTATAAGCTGTGCAATATAGAAGGATTTTCTTATGACAATGGGCATATGTTGGCCAAAAGTTAGGTCACTGTCCACAAATCCTGAGCAACTGGGTCAGCTCTTAGGGGACTAGTGTCAGTATTTTATTCCCTGGCATTAATGACTTCTAGGATATGTTAATCCATTTTTTTGTTTGTTAGTTTCCATGTATGATTTTGGAACCATTTATTTGTTTGGTACAAACCTTCCTCCGGGATGGCGAAGTCATTTGGGGATTCAATGACTGCTTCTAGCTTACAATCATCTGCAAACATAGTCATCCAGAGCCCACTGGTATTGACTTTTACTCAGAGAAGTAGATGCCAAACAAGAAAGGTCCCAGCACTGAACCCTGAGGGATTCCACTGTGTTCTGGTCTCTTTGTGGAGGTAGCCTCCCTTATTCTGGTCTCCTGCATACTATTTGTGAGCCAGCTGGGAATCCAGGAGTGATGTAGTGGTTTATTCCCAGTTTATTTAGCTTTTCTACTATGCTGAGTGGGGGATTGTGTCAAAAATTTTGGCCAGGCCCAGATGTGTGGTGTGTACTATTTTATTTATTTTTATTTGTATTTATTTATTTACATTTGTTGACCGGGAGTGTCCGACTGGACGTAGGTCCATTTTCAGCGGAGGCCCAGGGAGAAAAGCTCCATAGTTAAAATAAACAGACAGTAGTTACATTGTATTACATAGCAATTAACAATTTGATTAACATAGCAATTAATTACAACATATTTACAGATGAAGAACATAGCACATCAGTAGACAACTGGAATCTTTATCTGCGAAGTACATAACAGACATTAACAAATGTTACAATAAGAAGTTCCTACTGTATAATAAGTACTAGGCTTATGAGCATCTGAGCTTGCTATAATCAAGGTAGTTAGTGGGGTGGAAAGAAAGGCAGTGGTTGGATGGGGTGGGTGATATTAGAGTAGGAATTGCAAGGGCATAGCCAGCATGTTCTTAGGTGCACTTTTAGTAATGTTTTAAAGTGGGTGCATGATGGTACGGAGGTAATTGTGGATGGGAGGGAGTTCCATAATTTGGCTATGGTGCAAGAGAATAGTGCTTCACCAGCAGAGTTATTGGCTTTAGTGATCTGCAAGTGATTTTTGTTGCTGGATCTTAGTGGTCTGGTGGTGCGATAGGGTTGGAGTAGATTCTGGAGGGATGGGACATTTAGTGGATGGTTTACTAGTTTGTGGGCAAGTGAGAGTTGATACCATTGAAAGAGGTGAGGGAGTTCAAGCCAGCCCAGTTCAGCAAGTGAGAGACAGTGGTGACTACGGTAGGATGCCCCTGTGGCGAATTTGGCGATTTTGTTGTAGCACGTCTCTAACCTGTTTAGATCGCATTGCCTTAGGTTGGTATATATTGGAGAGGCATAAAGTAGGGTGGAGATAAGGTGGGAATTTGCTATTGAAATCTTTGCTGCTTTGGTGAGAAGTTGCTTATTTCTGTATAATGCTCCTAGTTTTTGTGGACTTTTTTTATGGTCATGGATATGTGAATGTCAAATTTTAGTTTGTCTATTTCCACTAATAGCAATTTGGTGTGTTCAGTTGAGTATATAGTGGTGTTGTCTTTTGCTGTGATGTTAAACAGAGAGTTGTTTTGAGTATGTTTGGTGGGTTGGAAGATGAGTAGTTTAGTTTTGTTTGAGATGAGTATTAATTGGACATCGGATAACCAAGTTTCAACAGAGGAAAAGGCTTCCTGTGCAAAGCCTTCATCTTATCCATCCATCATTTTACCTTCATCCATTCCTTGGTGACTCTTAAAAAAAAGTCAGCTAGGCTGAGTATGCATGACCTGCCCTTGACGAATCCAAACTAAGATGGGTCCAGTGTTTGGAGGTTCCCTATGCCCTTATTGATTAATTCTATGATATGTCTGTTCATGGCTTATCATATGAGGCTGTTCAAACTTATAGATCTGAAAATTACTGGTCTTCGGAGGGTTATCTCTTATGCAGAGGGAATGACTGTTGCTGTTCTCCATTTGCTTGGTACAAAACCAGTATGGAGGCTGAATTTGATCATTGTTGTTGGGGAGATGGATAAATCATAACATTTTTACCATACAAATTATAAATTCTGTTTTGGACCCCAAAGCAACTATAATACGTCTAAAAGAAGGGTCCTTCCTATTTTTATTAATTTTCTGAAACCCAAAGAAATACTCTATTTTTGGGAATTCTACTTTAAAACTTTCATATACATAATAACTGAAATTGCTATTATGTAGCAGGTCTAAGCCTACCTGCTGACAGCTTAAATTTACACTAATTTTATGTAACAACTTGTAATTATTTTCATCCTGCAAAATATGTTTCATTTTCACCTTATACTGTTCTTCATTCATAATAACTATTCCTGTCCCTTTATGAGCTTTCATATATCTTATCATTTTTTATTGAACTTCTGCATTACTTTATACTGTTCTGTTAAACTGTAAAAACATGCCTCCATCTAGATTCCATAATGTTCGTGGAATCCATCACATTTTGCCAAGTTCCATGCAAATGTTGCAGATAAATAAGTAATTGCCTGCCTCAGTGTACATAGGATAACTCAGCGCAAAACAGATACATCCAGCAAGGTCAACGCATGCACAATGGCTAATCAGTATATGTCCAGACAGGTGCTTCATAAACTGGTTTGCACTTTATCAATGTCCATCAATTTAAATAATATAACTTCAATGCAAATGACATGAAATCAATAAAGGATGACAAATCTACAGCAATTCTTCCACCAGATGAAAAAGATTTACAAACACCTATGGATATCAAGCAACAACAGTGAAGTGAATAATACAATTATAGAATTCATTGTAATGCATATACGTATGTGTATATATCTATATATCTATATATATATATATATATATATATATATATATATATATATATATATATATAAAGAGAGAGAGAGATGATATAGATATAGTCATTAAAATATATGGACTCTGACATCTGTAAACCTTCACATAGAACTAATGAAGGTGAAAGACAATCATGGCAACTTTGCCATGATAACAGTAGCTAAGAATGAGCGTGGGGCCCATGTGGGCAACACAAGTAATGCACACACTCAGGGAAATAGGGAAATAGAAAAGCAGATGTGGGGTAAGGGTGAAGAAGAGGGACATACAAGAGCTATGCCGAAGCAGGTAAATATGAGGGCTAGTCATACAGGCATAGTTACATGACAGACAAAGGTTGGAAAAACATTAAGGGGAGATAAATTACACAGACAGCACATTGTTCAAGGTGGATGAAGGATAACTGACAAACAGGGCAAGGATGCATACCAGCCATGGTGCAATGTAGAAGTACAGATGCACCTATGCATTACATAGTGCTGAGATGTTGCAAACTATGTGACAGTCAAACCTGAAGCAGTATGATTGCCAGAAGTAGTGGGTTATAATGAAATAAATGATGATTGCAGTACACAGGAGATATTGAATCCACTTAAGTTTGTCAGCAGTGCAAGTGTAAGCCAAGCTACAGCATGGCTTTGCAAATCCAACCAGGGAAATGCAGAAGAAGACAAACAGATGATAACAACTTCCAATCACGCATGTGAAAGGCAAGAAAACAAGCACAGTGCCAAACAGAAGTACTGTAGCAAAGCAAGTATATGACTGTGTAATACACAACTAAATGTACACAACTTAAATAAATGCAAAATGGACTAAAGACATTTACCACGAAAGAGGCAACATAGACATGTTGTCCTACATGTGTGACCTGCATGGGATGAACAGAATCCAATCAGAAAGCAAAGTCGTTACACATACACACAGCAGTGACATGGAATAGTAATCTGTAATTACAGTATACATAATACTAAATAAGGAATATCAACTTGTGCCTAGGAATGAAATAAAAAAGTCCTATTCAGAACTCATAATCCAAGTACAACAGGAAAAATGACCATGCCTGTATAAGGGCGAAATTGATGTACATAGTATTATTTTAACAGTGAAACTACATGACAATGATGCTAATGCAGATGTCATTAAACATATGCCATGTATACTTGCAACATGTTTGACAAGGGTAAAATGGGTAAGGGAGATGGACAACAAAGGTCCACATTAATAAGGTAGTGCAAGCAAATGAAAAAGGCACACAATAAAGCTGTGCAATTATATATAAAGAAACACACTGCAAATTCATATGTTCACCATATAGAGTGGCGTGGAAGTCCACCCAAGCTACATTAAAGGGAATGGCTAATGTACGTCACATGGGTAGACAGTGTAGCTGATGGCCGTCTGTGTAGATATTTCACAAACACAGTAATGTGCAACACATAAATAGTAAAATGCATAGGTACACAACATAATATTCCTCATCCTGTGCACATATATACCTGTGCACATATATACTGTCATTGAACAGGCACAACAAACACCCTTAATTACAATTATACAGCAATATCCATGTTCATGACTGAGCAAAGGACAGTCATTCAAATGACAATGGAAAAACTGAATGAACACAGTTCCAATGGACCAGTGCATTTGTGTCTTGATCATACTCTCTGTATGTAAATCATTGTATGTATACAGTAAATGCCTAAAAATCTATGTTGATATTATCATGCATGATGTAATATAACTTAGAATGAGAATCAATGCATACAGGAATTATGCTAAATATAGCATCAACTGTATATACAGTAATGGAAAAATGACTGTCTATGCATTATATGGAGGATAAATGTGCATGAATAGCAGTGACACAAATGTGTCACAATATGCCACAATATGTGCTAGTACAAGCTACACACAAAGCTACTGACAACACAATGTTACATGAATTATGTGGGCAAGGACCAATCACATTGTTGAACAGACATAAGACAGCAGCAACAAAGGGTGAAATGGATGCAATGCATACACAAGGATAACGTGTAAATAAAGGAAAAGGACCCATCCCACTGTGTTACGTGAGAAATATGCAAACAATATACATTTGTTGAGTTGCTGTCATTCCACCCATGTATACAGAGAGACAACATGGCAACTGCAACAGTCAACCTGTCACATACAGGGCCACAGTGGATTGGATATAATACAATGTTGCAACTCATGCAATGAGAGTGCACACATGCAGTTAAGCTATATCACCTGTGTCCTTATGGAGCAATGCATACACTGTGTACAGCACATCATGTAAATGTAATTGCTTAATGCATGTGTACTGCATTCATGTGTGACATACATCGGTAACCTAATGCAACCTATGTCAACATATCCGCAGTGTATGGTCAAACGTATATCAGTTACACGTGAAAGAAATATATTATATCTACACAATTCTGGCTATACATTATATTTTGTGAAATTACACAGACCGTGTTGGCAGCATTACATAAATGGATCACATGGACAATACTTACTGTTCTGAGGTCCCACCCTGATGGGATTGAACATCATGAATGATCTCCCTAGAAATCTCCCAGAAGGAATCACACATGGCCTGTGCCATGTCCTGTTCCCCAACAGGTCCCTCATCTACGTCTGAAAGATGTCCGTCATCATCTCTCAGATCCAGTCAATAAATCATCTCTCTGTCATGGTGGTTTACATCTATGATGGCAAGCAGCAGAAACAATGGCACATGAAGGCCCAGGTCAGTCATCATCATCCATTCCATTGTCTACCTGGTTCTCTGACTCGGATTAACCTGGCAGGGATTTGGCATGCCATCTCCTCCATTGTCCAGCTGGAGAGCTGCCATGGGTCCCATACTCTGTCAAGGTTAAAACAAAACAAACAAACAAGATAGATAGATAGATAGATAGATAGATAGATAGATAGATAGATAGATAGATAGATAATACAGAATCCATGTGCAGCCACATTTAGAACTACATAACATAAACAAACTGACATGACCTATGGGTTGCAATGGAACTTTATGTCACATCACAGAAATGTATGACCTTATGTAACTGTAACTATATATGTGAGGAAAGGCATTCATCCCTTGCAATACATCCCTGTCATAAAACACTATGCAATGACCAAATGAATACTGTGAAAGACATTTTATGCTGATAGCATGATGAAATAATATGATACTTAGTGTGACTTGTTTGCTGAAGGTATATCACAATAATTGTTATTTAAACATATTTATCAGGCAATATGGCCCATACTATGTCTATATACTTTTTATAATTTAAATAACTGAAGGTAATAGTTGTACGGTCTGGATCATGAAACATTCCCAATATCCTATTGTCAATGTGTATGGATAGTATCAATAGATGGCCATGTGTGGGACACTATTTCCATCACAGAGTGTTATAAATTTACTTCAGTGCCTTACATTTCATGCAAAGTTTATCTGACAAAATGTTGTTATTACTTGTAAGTACAAAATAGCCATCAATATTGCTGTGAAACACGTGTACAATAGCAGGATGTACATATCATGACACATCAAGATAAGTATGGCATGACAGTGCTATGCAAAGATGACATGTGTTGACATAAAAAACAGTTACTACACTGTAAGCAAACTGTGACACCAGCAGCATAACATTTTAAAAAGGACTTGTGATATTGTACCATAACCTATGCCTTACAACAGTCATGCTAACAAAAATAACACTTTCTATGGTCCATTATTTATATGTGTATCTGACATGATTGGGTTGAGGTCAAGTGTAACTGAGGTTTATGTGCAATTAAGGTGTCATTCCATGAATAACAGATGTTTCTTAACAGTAGATAGTGTGATGAACAAGCACTCACAATATCAATAGTTATATGCAAATAAGCTGAGCAATGCAACATGGTTAATAGCTGACATCACAACATCGGAGAAATAGAAGGCAGTACAACACCTAAGAAAAACATGACAATCATAAACACAGAGACAGCATGTGATTTCTGTTAATGTAGTTTATTCTATACAGTGTCCATCATCTTCTTTTAATGCTCTTATAAATTCTGTATAATTGAGTGGCTCTTGGCTCATTTATTCAAAGCAAAGTACTTTTATTGAATAACCACACTTTTATATGCTGTTTAAAGTACACTGCTGTATCTATGTCATTAAGTTTGTTTGTGGTAGCATTTTGTACTGTTTGTTCGTAGTAGCATATCTCTCCGGACATTCCTTTACTGTGCTTTTGCATTGGGCGAACTGGGATTGTTCATCTGGTGGCAGTAGGTGTTTACCTGGTCTATCAGAGCTGGGAAATACACAAAAGGGCTCTGTATTTTTTTGCACTTCACTGCACTTGATTTGCACTGTTCTGATACCTAAATAGCATAGATTAGATCCAGACCTGCTGAATTTGGTCTGTTATTGATAAACCAGCCATCTTACATCAAGAAGAGCTCCCCTGCACCCTTGTAGCAGAAGAGTGTGGATCCAGTCTTGTCTGAGCTGAGGATCGATGGAGGAAGGTTCATTGTATGCTTTCCTATTGGTAGATTATCTTAAAAGCATCTTAATTTTGCCTGTATTTAAGCCTTGCGTTTACACGTTGCAGTGTACCATACAGCAGGAGTTAGGGGTGCCCTGTATAAATGCAAACACCTTGAAACTTAATTTTTCCCTAGACATCTGTCAGTGGAGCCCTCCCAAGCTTCCCTACTGACTACAGGCACACAAAGCAGCATTGCCACACTTATTGTCCATAGCCTTCAATAGAACAAGCACCTTTGTTATTCCTAGCACAAAAAACTGGTCAAACTAGCCCACTCCCTTCCCTAATAGTACATATGGTAAAAACCTGCTATAATGGATGGGCAGTTTCCCATCATTTCACCAGCCAGCCTGATTAACATGGGCATCCTGAGGCAATGAAGTAATCATGTATAGCGACAATCACTTCCTCCTAAAACAAATACCCTGTGTGAGAGATGTAATTACACTATAAAATTGGAATTAGTTCTTTCAGGTAACAACAAATTAGACATCAAACAGGTTGTCAGCACATACATTTCATCTCTCACAAAATGAGGGCATGACACATAAACCCACATACATGAAGGTACTCACTAGAAGCCTATCAAAACATCAGAGAGCTCACAAATGTAAACCATTTGCACACATTGCTATGCAAACAGAAACCACTTCACATAACAATGCATACACCAGTATCTCAGCAAATAAGGCCCTAAGGCAAAACACCTCAAAACCTAGTATCTTGGGCATAGGTTACTCCATATTTAGACACACAGATGCCCCCTCCCCCCACCAGGCTGGACAAGGAAAAGGTCACTGTCAGCTGTCTGTTAGGTGTCAGGATCCATAAAATCACACATGCATGCAGGTCACTCAACAGCAAGTACCGTTATGAACTCTGTCATAGTTCATATCAGGGTAAATGACTTGAGGCATACCTGTCTGGACTATATGAAGAGAAACATGACTGAACTCTCAGATTATATGTCCCAGGCAGGTATGACTCTAGCCCTAAGCAGCATTTTACCTTCAGCCAGGATGATGCCACAATATAAACAAAAAATGATTGACTTCAACGATTGGCTTAGCTTGTGATGTCAGTCCAGGGGATCCAGTATCTGTCAGCCTGGGAAGGCATGATCGGCATGCCACTCTGCTTTGCTTTGATGGTCTGCACCTATCTCCTCTAGGCTTTCAGATAATGGCAAAGACTCTTGCCTCTCCCATAGTGCCTTTTTCCAGCAATATCAAACAACAAAATTTCCAAAGTAACAAAATCCAATTGAGACAAACTCAAGGTTCTGCTGCTTAATGCTAGGAGTCTAAAGGATAGGAGTCTAAACATGAAACTACAGTCTGTGGAAGCACTCCTCACTTTGGAAGATGCTGACATCCGTGCAGTCACTGAGACATTGTTCAAGGCCATGGAGAGCACCCTCGCTGTGCAAGTCTACAATGTCTTCCACATGCTGAGATCTCAATATGAGCATGAAAGAACCAAAGGTGGAAGTGTATTTATCTTCATAAAACCAAGTACACCTTGAGACTGGTCAAACAGTATGACTCTCTCGAACTACTCCATGTCCAATTAACTATAGACAAAATACCCTACTACATCATTGCTAGCTATAGGTCCCCCACCATGAACCAAGAAAAGCACACTGCCTACCGGGACTATCTGGAGTCACTCACCATACAGCCCAACACCTTAGGGGAGATTGCAACTATCCTTTCATCGACTGAGTGACATACATGAGCATGAACATGCTCACCAAGAGGTTTCTGAACCTTGTCAATACAAATGCTCTGGAACAGATAGTCAGTATCTCCACAAGGGGCTCAAATGTCCTAGACATAGTACTCACCAACATAGGAAGTCACTGCACTCTCTCTTTTGTGATGTCCCCCCCGGTAAGGTCGGACCATAAATCAGTCTCATGCAAAGTAACCATTGAATATGTCACCACCACAGTAGCAAAAAAACAAAAAAACTTCCAAAGCAAACTACAGCCTACTAAGTGATGGTATAAAATGTTTTATACCCCCCGCAATCACAGACAATAATGACTCCTATGCAGAGGTGTGCACAAATGCCCTACATAAACACTTAAGCAACTGTATTAACTCAGTTGTGCCTGACCAGATCAAAACCAGGTTCTCCTGGAAAAACAAGCCACCCTGGTGGACCTCAAGTATAAACAGGTTATATAACAAAAGGAAGAAACTGATGTCTAAGAACAAGAGGGAACTGAATCAGCAAAGGAAGAATTCCCTCCACAGCCTGAACAAGCAAATCAGAAATCTTGTCAAGTCCTCTAAAGCTAATTATGAAGGTAAAATAGCATCCCTAGCTAAGGATAATCATAAGGTATTCTTTAACTACATCTGAAATGTAAAAGGGAATGCCCAGCTATACGCTGAACTGGTAGCAGATGGTACCACTCATACTACACATGAAAAAATTAGCAACCTGCTAGCTAACAGATTTGGTGCAAACTTCACCCTCCACCCCCACCCCCACAAGCCATACCCCAAAACATATCTGACACCAGTTCTCTGCCTAGTATCTCTAGAAATCAGGTCATATCTGCCCTCTCCAAGGCTGAAAACAGCCTCAGTGGGACCATATAATGCCCCAGGTTGCTTATCAAGCAATCTAAAACAGGACCTAGCAAACCCACTTGGCAACCACAGTCTGAGAACTGGCTTTGTTCTAGCAGAGTGGAGAAGAGTAACTGTAATCCCCTTTCACAAAGGGGGGGGGGTCATCAACTGACCTTGGGAATTACATACTCAAAAGTCTAACCAGCCTCATCTGCAAACCCAGGGAAAGAATCATCATGGACCTTATCAATAATGACATAGGTAACCTTCAATCTCTAGACCCAACCCAGTTTGGCTTCATTAAGGGTAGATCATGCTTATTAAACCTAGTAGACTTCTTTGAGAAAGTCAACAAAGCCCTGGATGAAGGTAAAACAGTACACAGGATAATAGGATCATAGGAGGGTACTAGGCTAATGGCCACGGGGCCATTACAATCCTAGCCAACAGACTGCCTATCTTGACCTAGCCAAGGCTTCTGACATAGTCCCACATTCAGGTATCATTGAGAAACTCTTCCAGCTGAGGTTTAACCCTTAGATCACTAGATGGGTAGCCATCTGGCACACTGACAGAACACATACTGTCAAGATTGGTGACTCCACCTCTGCCACCAGACCCGTCACCAGTGGCATACCACAAGGATCTCTGCTGGGCCCTTTATTGTTTGGAATCTATTTCTCGGAAGTCCAGGCTAAAGTAGATAGCCTTTGGCTTACCAGGTTCACTGATAATTGCAAATTGGGTACAATCATTGACTCACCAATGATGTTAACATATTACAGGAGGTGTTAACAGAAAAATGACTAGTGCCAAAGCCACGATCTAAAACTAAATGCAAAAAAAGTGCATTATTATCCCCTTTGGCAAAGCAGTATTCCCTGATAATTACAATACTGACAGCATCTCCCTAAGTTCACACCCAGTGGTGTGTAATCTGGGAACACAGGTAGATGCAATCTGAACTTCAACCACCAAGTTTCCACAGTGGTAAGGAGAGCCTTCTACGTAGCACACCTCATAAATAGGGGCATCACATCCACGTCTAAGGATGTTATAACCCCACTGCACTCAACCCACATCACACCATTAATAGAGTACAATGCTCCCTTCAGCATGTACCTCACCACACACCTGCAGCACCTGGAGAGACCCACCAAGATGGGCCTACAAGCTATGACTCAGTGGATAGACTGAAAGCCCTGTCACTGTACTCTGTATTGTATAGGCTGCTGAGTGATGAATTCTGACTGGCATACAGGGGAGTCTCTGATCCTGCCTTGATGGATATGCTGCACATGCACAAGTCAAATGGCACAATAGCCACTCGCTCTAGGGATCTTAACCTAGCCTGTGACATTAACAGAACATGATGGGAAGACAGGTATATCTCCCAGAGATTGCCACTACTCTTGAACAAACTTCCAATTCATGTGAAGCAGAGCTCCTCACTGACTCTATTCAAGTGCAACCTGGACAAATAGATGGGAGACTGCAAATTCACCCCAGGGGAGGCAACCATGTCCCTCATGGACAGAGGTAGTCAGTGTTTATCATAGACACGCTCTGCGAATTATGTCCATCTAAGCAAAGAACATTTAGGCAACTCAGGATTAACATGGCTAGGCTTGTAAGGGCTCTAGGGCCGCTAGCCTAGTAACTGCCTATGAGCCTGTGAACCTATAAGAAATGGATACCTGTCACTATCTGCATTTGTAGTTATGTATATCTGTGTATCTAATCAAGTAAAACACTATAATGCTAATCAATTAATATTTAACAAGCAGATATGAAATAATATCAGGAGTGGTTTTAGGCACAACAGTTGTAGAAAAAGGCAACCAATGTTGAGTTAAACAATCCAGCACAGTTGTTTACTGCAGAAGTGCATGATATGTTGAAATAAATTGCATACCAGAAATCATATGCCAACCTCATAACAAATGTTGAAACAGCAACTACCTATTAAACAATAGAATAAGCAGGCTATGAACAACAACATAACAATCAACAAGCACCACTACAAGACATATAAGCTTATCATAAGAACCTATAACAGCAATATGGCAGTTACACAGATATGTCTGTCATTTAGAGTGTGCTTAAAAATGTAATATGATTATTTTCTCAAACACACCCTGCTTATAACTCAAAAGTGGAATTTTGCATTACATCTATAATGTAATTCAAATTAAATCAATGATTATTGCAGTTTCCTGTCAGATGCATTACAATACTCTTGCATTAATATTAGTATACCTGATTCTGCAATCAAAAGCAGCTTCTTAACAATTTTATGATTGTTTATGGGGAAGTTAATGTTTACAGTTAGAATGCATACCTCTCTAGCTCTGCTGCTCCTCCAGCCTGTGCATCTCCTCAATGTACAGGTCACGATTCCTAGCTCTGTCTGCATTATGTATAATAAGTTTTACTGGCATGGAAGGATTCTGTCAGTTGATTATATATCATTTAGTTGGTTTGTGTCTTTCGGCTTTTCCCGGTTAGGGGTCGCCACAGCGGAACTCTGGTCTGCTAATGATTGGTAGTGGATTTTTATTATATATCATTTAGTAATGAAGAATTAATACCAAACAATACCGAGTATTACATGTTCCATGGCCTTGACATGACCTACAAGATCACATTTTGCACGTTTACTCATTGCTGTGCTACTGTCAACACTTCATACATGAGGAGTGAAGCCTACAAACTGGAACAACACAGATTTGAACCTATGACTGTTATCTAAAATAGGACTCCAACCCCAACACTTAACCTGCCTAGCTAATTCAGCTTGGCTGTGATTGCATGGATTTATGTAGCTTAAATAACAGAAATGTATAACTATACAGGGAAGAGTCATAGACAGGGATCAGTAATGTTGAAGTAAAAGGCCAAATTTAAACATGTGCTGTACATTTGAAATAGAACACCATGCATTCTGACTGAATGTCATCACACTGGTCACAGCACAAAACAAAACCTGTAACATTTCAGAGTTCATATTTTCAGTGCAACAGAAACTTTGTATGCATTTGACAGACATATGTAGACAGAAAAACATGTGCATGACTGTTGGAACACACATCACCATTTAATTTATGTAGAGGGTCAGTCAATGTTAAAATACAATTGCAAATGTTGTACCAATAGAGATGTACAGCTAATATATATATATATATATATATATATATATATATATATATATATGTGTGTACTGGCAATGCGATACACATGAAGTCATAGTGACAGAACTGGGATGTTTCCAGAAACTTTGTGGACAATGTAGGCATTTGTAGTTATCCTGAAATTAAGTGCTGCATGCATTAGTGCACCTCATGCATACCTGATGTACTGTATAACTGAACAAGCTAGTATCTGCCATATCTGTTCTTAATTAATTTTGACTAAAATATAGACATAACCTCAATGATTCAAATTCATATTTCTCCCTGAGACATTCAGTTTGGACTATTGCTTAACGGGTTAAGCTAGGTGACAGAAAAGTCACCGCATCATGCAGAATTACTGAGGAATTGCATAACGGGTTAAGCTAGGTGACAGAAAAGTCACCCCATCATGCAGGATTACTAAGGAATGCTTACAGAATGTAGCGGATAATGGGGAAATGCATAGTCATCCCAGGCCTAACTACTATAGGTGGTAATGCACCATGTAATTACTAGATACGTAAAAAGCTACACTGCATATCAGGAACTGAACCCAGATGTACCCCTAAGACATACAAATTAACCTAGAGCACAACACTTTGAGCTAACAGACAGCACAATTCTTAACAACATAAAGCAATATTTCTACGGCATTATAACATATTCCGTCATAGAGCAGTAGTATGTCTCAGTGTTTAGCTGTTTTATAATGTAAAGACTAATAATGTATGTCTGTATTACTCAGCATTCACACATACAGACACATACTGTATAAGGCTTGTCAAACCATTACAGATAATGGAGAACTGAGCAGTCATCCGAGGCCTGCACACTATAGCTGTCAGTGAAACTCAACTATTCTATATATTTAGAAAAGATGTACTGCATACATGGCAAGGAAATAGAGGGATTAAATTGCTTAGGTTCAATATCAAGTACATAAACAGCAATATGTACAAAATGACCTGCAATGGGCTTGAACCTAAATATTGGAGATCATAAGTCATGGTGAATTACAGCTTACACAATTGAGCTAACTAGCATAACTGCTCATTCCTGCTTGTAATAAGAATATTTATGGCATATCATTGACAGTTGTATGTATATAATGTTACGTATATTATTATTATTCCTCTTTTCATTATAGGTGGCCATGAAATCAATTTTAAATATTTCCATAAACACATACAGCTAGGAAATACTTTCATTATAATGTAGATGTTAAGGTGTGGTTGATGAAACTTACTTTAGGCATCTACAGGCTGGCATTCTACCACTGTGGTCCTCCAGTGAAGATCCTCGGTGTCCTTCAAATACAGGTCATCATAATAGTGATGGACTTGCATGCCAGTCCATCATCATAGTAGTGATGGACTTGCATGCCAGTCCAGAAAATCCCAGTCCATCGGCGGTTCTCTATCACAATCCAGTTTTATATCTCAATCATGACAAAGTTCCTGGGGCATGCTCGCATCCTCTGCTCATGTCCAGAATAGACAGCGAGCATCTGGGTGGTCTCCTCCTCTGTCCCATTCAGCACCCGGACATGCCAGATCCTCCTCAAGGTCGACATCTTCACTTTTGCTGTAGGAACATTCTTCAAAAATGCCTTCTGAAAAATGTTAACTGAGGTCCCACTCAGTTGAGAGGCAGCAGTGGTATGACCTGTAAATGTATCAAAATCACATTTTAAGATCGGTGCATAAAACATGGTATCAAACTACTGGTCACAAATAGTTCCATTTCCTAATAACTATTGGGTAGTTGCATAGGGTACCTTCCCATTACACCAAGCTATTAGTTAATGTACTGAATTTCTAGAAGTTACATCTTCTTTCGGCTTTTTCCCGGTTAGGGGTCGGCACAGTGGATCACCTTGTCCACACATTGAATGGCAGTGGAGTTTTACGGTGTCGAGTTGCCAGCCCAGCGCCCAACCTTCCACAGAAGGCACACTCACATGCACACCTGGGGCCAATTTAGAGTGTCCAATCCACCTGCAGCATGTCTTTGGGATGTGGGAGAAAACCGGAGCACCCGGAGGAAACCCACGCAACCACAGGGAGGACATGCAGACTCCACACAGAAGGCACCCCAGCCGAGGATCGAACCAGAGAACCTCTTGCTGTGAGGCAGCAATGCTAACCACTGCACCACCGTGGCCGCCCCGAATTTCTAGAAGTTACATAGTAGTGCATAAATGGAATTCTGAAACCTTGAATGTTAATGAAGCTCATTAATAATATATGGCACAAATGGTACTGAAAAGTGCACATATGTGCACTTACTGTAAGGTATAGCTGACTTCTAGCTAGCTTCAAAGGTAAGATGTCACCCGATATTGCTCATAGGTTCATAAGTTCATAGGTTCATACTAGGCTATCTGCCCAAGGGCATTTATAAGCCTAGCCAGAGTTTTGTGGCTTTCGCCACCCCTTTAGTTTGGAGGATACTATGCCCATTATTTTGCTGTGCCTCTGTCAAGCAGTGACACTGAGATAATCCCTGGGGTATATCTGCAATCTCCCATCCATTAGTCAAGATTTCTCTTGAACAAAGCCAGCGAGGTGCTCTGCCTCACATGTACTGGGATTTTGTTCCACAGCATAGGGAGTCTCTGGGTGATGAATCTGTCCCTCCAGCACGTCCTATTAATAACCGTGTCAAGGTTTAAGTCTCCCACCCTTGTAGTTCTGAGGGATCTAGATTTTTTGAGGTGAAGCATGTTCATCAATTCTGGGTTGGACATGGCCTTGTATGTCAGGCACAGGTCACCTCTGAGCAGACGGTAAGCGACTGAGTAGAGCTGAAGTTCCTTCAGTCGGGCAGCATAGGACATATTTTTGAGGCCCTTTATCCTTTTGGTGAGGAACTTTTGGGGCCTTTCCAGTTGCTGCAGTTGGGGAATACAATACTGTCATTACATATCTATGTTATATTTAATGTTTATAATTCATATTGTACATTTGGACAGTCCTTTTTTTTTTTTTTTTAAACAAGTCTGACATAAAAAAAGTGTCTGTGACATAATGGCTGTTTGAAGGGTTGAACAAAAAGCATGCATGTGGATATTTGGCTAAAAGCAATCAGAACCTGTAAAAAGTGGATGAAAATGGCATACAATTATATCCTACCTTGACTCTGTCTGGTATGATTAAGGAGAGCTACAAAGTATATGTGTTTCCGTAAGTTGCATGTTTGCCGAATAGATTACAGATACTCTCTGATGCTTAGTAATGCATGTATTATAGATACGGCCAGAATGAACAGGTTTCTATAGTTTATTGTGATTAACCTGTACTGTTTGTGTAATGTTTACAGAGGCAATGATTTCTGAGGTCTGTAATTTTAAGACATAGTTTACAGATACACTCTGCTACTTAGTGCAATAGAAATAGTTGTTAGTGCATTCGATCTGATACAGAGAACGTGAGACTGACTTTGACTCTTCACTGTGTGCTGTGATGATATCTAAGGTAATGAATGTATGGTAAAAGGGTTGTGTGATTTTCTTTCAGTTGTTGTGATGTCTAGTGCAATAAGGTCAGATACCAGATATGGCTTATATGGAAAATGGAATGGACTGTTACATGTGATGATGTTGTGACATGTTGTACATATTTAGACATTCTTTTCAAAGCCATTATGTTCTTAAATGCATAACACTGATATACATGATAAAGGATTATTTGCATACTTCACACTGGTAAGAGGAGCAGAGCAAGTAACTTGACTAATGCATATAACACCATGTCAATTGTCAGCCTCCATAAAATGTATAATGTGCATATAACACTATATTCCAGATGTCAAACTGAACTAGGGGGTGACAATTTTACTCCACATGAGAATGGTATTATAATCAATGCTCTGACACAGCAAGGCTGAAGCCTCCTTGTATAGATGGGAAATACTGTGAAGAGGAATAAGGTTTGGACTGAACTAACTAACATGATCAATGCCATCAGTGGTGACAATCGATCCTGTGAGGTGTATAATCAACATTGCTCAGACATGATCCTCGATGCTACTAATTGAGTATGCTGATATGAGAGGTCCAGGAATGTCACAGGAGGTGGTTCACCATTAACTCCACCAGATTATATCATTATATTCTTAGCATCACATCATATCATATCACTACTTGTGATCAGGCCATACCTGGTGAAGGTATTGAAGCTGGTGTTCCAGGATGTACATGTAAGTCGTGACCTTAAAACCATTGCAACATAGACACTACCTCAGACTGTAACTGAATGTACAAATTATTCATGTCTTGCCATATTATTTTGTTCGGCAGCACAATTGCATAGTGAAAGTGGTCACACACGAGACATGCATTCTCATCGTTAGTGTCATTGCATATTGTGTTAACAATGCATTACATACCTATGACTACAAGCAACATGTGTGATGTTTGTCTTTCTCAATTGCATAGGTCAATCAACATTTGTACAGCATCAACCTATGTCACGTATGTGTCTCCATGTACTATTATAGATCCACAGCTGTATCTGCCTCTGCCACCTGTCATGACAGTTGATTAAACTTACAAGTTGATTTGTGTATGTCATTGTATATCACAGATACATAATCACAAGACGTGGCCTGTGAAGATGCACCTACAGACAAATCTCACATAGTCGTCTACCATTTTTATAGGGTATAGCAAATCACAACTGTGATTTATGTTAGTCATGATATTTTTTTCCATACATAGGAACATGTGGAAAATATGTTCACTGTTTGTCATGTAAGCTCTCTGTCTGATCGGTATCTGTTTTTTCCTGATCAGAGAACTGCCATAGATGCAGTCTGGATCTACATCTAGCTGGCTGCCTTCTAGGATGCATTACCATATCTTCCTCTATGGATAGCAGTACCCTAACCGTTGTAATGCATTACATACCAATTGAATTTTTTGTAAGTAGTGATGATGATTCCACAGGACTCTGACTGACATAGCTTTCTCTTGCGGCAGTAAATGAGGCCTATGCCAAATGCTTTCATATTGTCGTATGATGAAGCGCTTTGTCGCATTTAAGTTGCAGTTGGCATGCTTGCTGTGTTTTGGAATGTAGTGGGTGTGTGTGGATTCCATAAATTTCCTATGTTGAATAAAGAATTCCTGTGACTTCCTTAAGTGTACATTATGGATTCACATCTGCCATTTGTGCTCTGAAGCCTTCCTTTGACTTACTGCGCTGTCCACAACTTTCTTTGGGAATCTGGCACCTTGTGTTTATTTGAGAATATTTTTCTGAACTTATCAATCCAAGTTTTTTTTTAATATTGCCAAAGTGGGATTAATTGTAGGATTTATTAAACTCTTTTTCTTACATTTAAATTACTTTTTTTGGCATACTAGTACCATTGCATATATATTTCAAATTCAGTCTCTTTTATGTATAACTTAAAATCAAGCACTGTTGTTACAATGCTGGTATGTGTATCTGGAATACATGGGAAGCCTCCTTTTAAAACATTCAACCTTGTGTCATTAAAAGTATTGTCACTTAGACTGTATGTAAACTGCTCAATTGCACTTATTACAAAAGAATCACTATGTTCAAACATGTTTTCATTAGTACTGCACTTTTTAATATCACTTTGTTTATTTAATACATCTGTTTTTATCATTTTAAAAATTTTTCTCCTAATATTTACATGTCTAATCTTAATTTATCAGGTTCAATGCCTGTGTTCTTACCCACTCATAGAAATATTCCAGAATGAGCTTCTGTCACATAGTGCTAGCAAAACTTGAAATTCTATACCAGAAGTCTTATTCAAATGTTCATTTCTACGATAAAATTATCCTGCAATGTTATTTTAAACCATTATGTGGCCCAAGTGGATCCCATTGCCTTTTCTTCTCCTACTTTCATCAGAAAAATTCTGAAATGTTGATGATGACCTTACAAAACTGTTTTTTCTCAAAAAAAAACATGTGAAGCTGGCCAAATTACATTATTACCAGACTCACTGAAATATCCAACTTCAGCATTTTAAATCATCCCAAGTTGATGTTTGTAAGCACTTAATTGTGTGAGTTCCACTGCCATCTCTTTACCTGGTTTCTTTTCAGCAGAAGCAATATAAAACCTTGCACCTCTTCAGATTCATCCAAACTACAATGCAGACCTTGTTGGGAGCTGTTCTGTCCTTTTTTAGCTAGTCACTGCAATCTTCCAATTCACTGTTGTGTAATTCAACTCAGTCCATCTTATTAGAGTAGTTACTTCTTCTGTTTTACCACTTGTTGAATTAGAATGAGGGTTGGACTTTTCAGGGGGATCAGATATACTTCTTTATGTTTGTAACCTTTACAGTATCTCTTAAACTTGTTTCCAGCTTGAGAACTTTTATAGTGTTTTTAAATTCTTGAATTTTGATTAAATGGATTCTCACAAGTTGCAAATAAGAGAGCTTTTTGAATGACATCACAAAAATTCACATTCTGTCTTTAAAATATTAAATCATGGTTGTTTTGCTTAGTGATTAATTCCAACAATACTAGTCCAGCTTTATTAAATAATTATATTGAATCTTGATCTATCAGGCTATGCCATTCAGAATTTTAAGGTCTTAATATAAAACTGCCACACTGACAGGATCAGGGAGAGATACAAGACAGCCATGACCTACAGCTAGTAATAGAACGGTAGCAACTAAATCCAGACTATTACACCAAGAGGTGCACAGACGCCTCACCATCTTATTGGTCAGTGTCATCAGACTTCTGTGAAGCTCAAGACTGAATTGCTGGACATAGCATGAACAACATGACAACAAAAACATGACAACAGAAGAGAGGGACAGAATCCCATAAAAAATCAAAACAATAAAAGCAGGCACCAACAATACAGATATAGAAGGAGGAAGTGTCAAGAATATTTCTGGTGTGTTGTAGAAGTATGTGGATATATGTGGCTAGTATTCACAGTGGATTCTGGGGGAATCAACCAGATACTGTAAAGAAAAGTACACTCTTTTGCAGTTTTCTATGCTTGGTATTGGAGGTGGTGCTTTTTTACTACAATCCATTAAAATTCAAATCAGGGAATTTAGTGATTGTGACTGTATATCTCGCACTGCTCAACTGGTAGAATTATTTATTTCTGAAGTGAGGAGTAGTCATAGGGGTGGCAGGTATCTGAGTAAGGCTTTCTATTAAGAGCTCATGGTGTAGGCATGAATAGCAGAAAAGAATGAGAAAACCCTTGATGCCTACATGGAGATTTACTCTAGTAAAAAAAATAACTCTTATGGTAGGAAAAACAGTTACTTGGAGGAAATTTGTAAACTCTCTGCCCATATTTTTTTTTTTCCCTGGAAGGATGCGCAAGGTAATGTAAAGGGTTTCTTGAAGGAAGTATGATTGTTGTGTTTGCATATACAGAAGTGCTTAGTCTATGTGAAATGAAACATACTGATAGTCTTAGTACAAAATAGTTCAGCAACTGATCAACACCCACATATCAGCAGCAAAAGGTTGCCATAGTTGTGATTCAGTAGCCCACCTTGATGTGTGCCCCACAAGCCAGTGGCTCTCCAAAGAAACTAAGCAATATAAATGACACAGATGTCTGCCTAGTGACCTTCACATGGCACACAGTTTAACAGCTGTGACCCCAGGCTGAATAGGCCAGGATTCTATCATCACATTTCACTGGGTAATCACTGAAAGCCTCTATGGACAGAAGATGCAGAAGCCCAGAACTTCCAAAAGACATAAACATGGAATATTGCTTAGAGCTGTGCCTTTGTCTGAAGCACATTCTCTTAGGTTGCATAACTGCATATTTAGAATGCATGAACAGATGAGTAAGGTCACAAATGGCTGACCTAATGCATATTTTAAAACTGTGGCTCTATAAGTAAGCCACATAAGTAACATTTTACAGACTCTGGCAATAGGCAAGTTTAAATGGGCAGTCCCTAATAAATATAAAAATGTTTATTCTGCAGTGGTCTCCTGAGCAGCTAATTATTTCCACAGAACATTTATTATTATCTGAACCTGAAAACCTTAACTAAGATATGCAAACATCAAGGGAAGATAACAAGCCTTCACCTAAGTATGTTGCTTTGCCTGCAAACAAGAAAACACTGTCACCATGACTTACTTACATAGCCACAATTGTAAATTATATGTTAGGTCAGCCATTTGTGACCTTACTAAGTTGTTCATTTAAATTAAATGGCAGTTTGCACACAGAGTTAAAATTGACTGGTTAATGAGGTAATCCAGTGCCAAGGGTGCAGGGTTTGAATCTTTCTACCTTCATTTACCTACAGTGTGACCTTGAACAAGTCCCTAAACAGACAGTGCTTTGGGGCAATTGCGAATGGGGGCTAGGATCCTTAATGGTCTTCTGGACTGCATGCTTAGGAACTAACTATAAATCTATGAACTATAAACCATCTGAAATGGCTTTTTATAAATGTTCTAAAAAGGCCATATAGCTAAGTACCTCATAGTTAGTGATAATACTATACCTAAACAAATGTTAATGCTATCTATCAAATTTTACCTAAAAGCATACCAATGAAATGTGATAATGCTGAACTTTTAACTAATAGAAGTGTAAAATCTGCTTTCTTCTACTTTACTGTTACCAAACTGGTCAAATGAAATATCTTGGTAGAAGGAAAAAAGGTGCAGTGATTGTGAGACTCAGAGAGCAGAGTTGCATGATAAAGTATATGTCTGTAAGCATAACACAACTGGTAGAAAAGTAAAGAACTAGACATACATGTAGATAAGGAAGCACCCTATAACACAAGTAGACATACAAACTATCTTACGTGGAATGAACACCCTGTAGCCTACTGCCTAACTCAACACATGATGCAATTATTATAAAAGACTTTTTGCAATCCAAAAAAATGACTGTTATTGGGGGGGGGGGCAGCCTACTGTGTTGTCAGAATTACACAGACCCAGTAAAGAAAAGGGTGTAGAGCTAGGAGACCAAAACAACCTAACGTGTGCCTATGGACTGAAGGATTAGATAAATCTGGACTTCAGTCTTGTCAGAAGGTACCAACTGTTAAACGTCAGACAGAGAGTGAGTCTTGGCAAAAGACTTCAGCTATTAATGTAATAACAGAAGACAGTGTGGAAACTGAAAAATCTGTAAGGAAGGGCCTTTAGTTAAGAATACAGTAAGGAAAGCAGGTGGGGAAACTGAGGAAGGAAGACATGAATTTCATACTGAATAGAAAGGAAAAGTGGAACTTAAACAGAGGTGTATTCTTTTCCCTGCTAGACCAAAGCAGAAAGACAGTCAGAAACATTAGCAGGACTTAAACTAGGAAAAATACTAAAGAAAAAAAATCTTCTGGTGATAGAAAACTATTTCAAGAGTTGCCTTATTAGAGCCAGAACTAGATGAAAGGCCGCATACCTCTCAACTGTCCAGATTTTTGCAGAATGTCTAGATTTTTACCTCATATTTTTGGGCTATTCCTTGTAAAATTTGTGGTTTTCTGGAAATCACCGAAGATTGAAGTCTGTAAATAATGACATACGTTTGACTTTCATGCTTCATATCCATCAGAAAATGAATGCTAACACAAATCCTATTATTCTAGCTAGTTTCTAAGAACAATATTTAAAATCTGTCCCTAGTTTGGTCCTTTGTCCCCCCATTATTTCAGTCTTTATCCAGATTTCTTGCACTAAAAGACTGAGATATATGTGAAGGGCTGAAACCTGTATTTGTTGAGGAAGAAGCCACAGCATTCACTTCATGTCAGAATGCTGATGAAAGTAATTGCAACTTGGCTGACATTTGGATAAGCCATGTAAATGTAAAGAAATCCTGCCCTATGTAAACCAAAGAAGGAAACAAAGAGAGAGTAGATGGGGAACCAAATGAACAGGACAGTACAACTACATACCCCTACTTTGAACTAAGACATTTCCAAGTCTACATGATAATCAAAGACAGAGAACAGATACTGAACCAGATGTTACTCTCAAGACCTTTTAGAACACCTATAATGAAAATGGCATATAACCACATTTTGGATGGTCGTTTAAGAATGGATAAAACAAAAGCAAGAAATGTAACTAGAATTTGCTGGTCTGCTACTATGAATGGCATAGATTAGTTGTGCACATCTGGCCCATACCATCAAAGATGTCACCCAACCCAAGGTTTACGAAATATTTGATGCCCTTACCCCTTGTGGATGTCTCATTTGAATGCATAGCAAAGGACATTGTGGACCCATTTGTAACATAAGTTATTGGCTGTCAGTCTATTGATTACACAACAAAATTTCTTGCGGCAGTACCCTATCGAAGAGTCCATGTAAAGGTCAGTGCAAAAGAAACAGCACTGCTTTTTTTCTAGGTTAGGAATTTCTGAAGAAATTCTCACTTACCAAGGCACTCCATTCATGTCCAAAGTAATGCATGAACTTTACCAATTATTTTAAAGTGAAACAGCTGATATACCACTTTTGAACAGAGAGGCTAGTTGAGTACTTAAAAAACTTTAAAATCAATGTTACAAAAAGCTGTAGAAGTGGATGGAAGAAACTGGGACAAGTTGTTTCCATATTTTCTCTTGGTATTCCTCTTCACTCTCCCTTCTTAACTTACTTCCATAATGCTATTTAATTCTCTTATCTGACTTTCTAAATATACCATAAACTTGTTTTTCCCCTCACTTCATATTGCAATTCCTATTTGTATTATACTACCTTACCTTTAATTTATCTACCAACTGTCTAAAATTTCTCTAAATATTAAATGATTGTCATATACCTTGTATCAATTCTTAACCAATGTTTTTATATTATATCTAATTTGTTATAATTATTTAAACTGTAGGTGTTTTGTTTTATTTTTGAAGATTGTAAAATTATTGTTCTTAAAAATGTTTTGTAATAATTTGGAGCTTTTCTCCCCGGGCATCTACTGAAAATGGGCTTCCACCCACTTGGACTTTCCCCGGTAATCAAATGTCAATAAATAAAATTAAAAAAAAGCCACATCAGAACACAAGTGATTTTAATTACCCAACATTTTGAGTGCTTTCATTCCAATTTAAAAGAACGTTATCAGAAACAATGTGGTCTCTACTTCTTTCCTTTTATGCATAAAAAAGGCACCAAAAATGACCATCAGAATTTATTGTTCTCAAACTTCCTACATCAAATATATATGCATGCTAAACACCATATAACATGATAAACAGTTGATTTTATTCCATGAAACCCCAATAAAAAAAATTTCCATTATGTAAATAATCCTATAAGCCTATTTTGAAAGTTAAGTCAGACTGCCTCGCATAGGATTTTTATAATCAAATCTTTCTAAAATGTTTCTGAAATGTTTTTTTTTTTAACGGTTTAATTGACTACACAAGTTATTTTATGTGTTTATTGTTTACTAATTCTAAATGTATTCATTAATAAGATTTTTTTACACAATATTCACTTTTACAATTAATGGTACTGGTGTTTAGCATGCATATATATCTGATGTAGGAAGTTTGGGAATAATATTGGTAATTAATGTGTGTGTATACCTTTAAATTCTACTGATGTTTTTGGCACCTTTTTAGTGTATAAAAGGAAGGACGTAGAGATCACATTGTTTTTGATGATGTTCCTTTTCAACTGGAATGAAAGTGCTCAAAATTTTGTGTAATTAAAATCTCTGCTATGTTCTGGTGTGGCTTTTTTTTTTATTTCACTTTAACAAGTATGCTGCTTGTGGTTTTGGGTTATTTTAAATGTCAATAAATAAACATAGAAGTACCTTGCATCTCAACTAGAGTTATATACCATTTGAACCACTGTATGGCAGACCTCAATGAGGCTTGCTATCTATAGCAAACAAAACATGAGAAGAACAACTCGGTTCAGGGGAGTTCAAAATGGCCGCTGTTCTGTGAGCACTGCTAACACCTAGCTCTCTGAAATACCCTGGATTAAAATGGATTAAAATAAACCCAGAAGGCACCATGGAATAAAAAAAATGCAGAAACAAGACTGAACATCTATTCTAGATAACTAACAGCAATCAAAGGAAGAAAAAAATACCAACAGATTCCTTTTAAAAACAACAGGCTTTTCTAAGATCTTAGAAACGACTGACACCATGTAATACTGAGGCCCTGTACTCATATACAAAGTCTGAAAAAGGACCAAGCAGCAGGATGTCAAAAGAAGAAAATAATATAGATGCTGTAACAACTAAAACCAAATTCTCAATACTAGCCTCACCAGATAAAGATACAACTCCAAAAAGACTAAGGACAAATAAACAATCAGACAATGCTAAATCTACAGGAAAAACCAAGGCAAACCAGCCAGCTAACCTGGAAGACATTAAAACTGCTTTATTCCCTATTCAGCAAGCAATACAGGAACTATTGTTACAATTTCAAACATTTGGTGATTCATTTAGCCAAATACTAACTAGAATGGAAACATCTGAGGCAAAAATACTAGAAAATGAAATAAAAATAGATTTTATTGCTCAAAGAACTGATTCCCATAACAAAGATCTGCAAAGTCTACAAACAAAAATAACAGACCTTGAGGCAAGGTCACGAAGAAACAATATTATCATCAGAGGAATCCCTGAAACTGTGACACATAATAATCTAATACCAACTATCAAACTCATAATAAAATCCCTGCTGGATGACCCTGAAGAAACACAGCAAACAGATAATAGAGAGGGCACACAGAACTCTGAGAGAAACACAATCATCACTGAGATCAAGACCTGTTTATATTAAAATATTAAACTACCAAGATGTAATAAAATCCTATTTGATGCCAAGAAGAAAGGTACACTCACCTGGGATAATAATAAAATTTCCTTTGCTCAGGACCTTCCCATGCAGATAAGGCAAGCAAGGCAACTTCTGTCTCCTTACTGCAGGTTTCTGATAGAAAAGAAAATCAAATTCCAGATGAAATATCCAAATCAACTAATTTTCAATGTTAAAGATGTTAAATACATGGTTGCTAACCCTAAAGAGGCAAAAGAGACATTCCTATCTGTTTTCAAGCAGATTCCACCTCCAGAAACGAAATAAAACAACAAAAAATTGCAGGCGTCACTCGAGTGAAAAATGGACCAAATTGTGACTATTTTGGATGGGATTCAACATTGAGAGCTTCTCCTCACTGCCTAGGCCCTTAAATCAATGATTAGAGCCATGAGGAGCACAGGAAAGGGAAAAGAAAAATGTTTAGGAACCAAAATTCAACTGCCGTTTCCAATGCGTGATTTATAGGAAGGAACCACATCCTGGGACTCTGGTATGCATAATCATTCCCCCTTTGACCTCAAGGGCTCCACTACAAACTAAAAATGACCTGGAATGAAGATGAAGGAAGCTTAAGAAATTAATCTTGCCATAGACACCCATAAATCAACCTAAACAAGCTGATAAGTTAAACCAGACTGAAAGATGATCAGAAACCTGCAAAGCAAGAATCTGAAGAATAAGGTATGATTTTTACCAAACAACCAATAAGACTGTGAATTTCTTAATAAGACTTATCATAAACAATTCAGAATTTATTACTACATGAGAGACTGTCAGAATTAGCCTATCTTAAGGATGTATGACAGAAATAATGATGTTTGACTTAAATAAAGATAAATAAAGTGTAAATGCATTTTAGAAAAGGAAAATACAAGAACACACAAATATAAACTATCTGACTGCATAAAACATAAACACAATCTAAATATGTAAGCTTTGGCAGAAAATATACCTGGCTAAGCCGGAAAACATTTTTTTCTCTCTCTTCCCCTCATTTTCCTACTTCTGATTATAGGTGCCAATAATATTTTTTCCCTTGAATCTGCTATAGATTGGCACAGAAGTCTGTATAGGTACTGAATTAGGGGAGAAAACCTGTTTAAAGGAGAGGGGAAGGTAAGAGATGAATAAGGAAAAGGAAATGTAAACAAGACAAGTCTGTCTTAAAATCTGTGCCACATTGTTGTATATCTAGTTACAGCTAACTGAGGATTTGATTACTAACATGTTTAAAAATGCATTATTAGAATGAATAAGCTGCATGCTAAAAAGCTATAAGTTCTGTGCTGTAACCATAACACTATAATTATATAATAGTTTTAAGGAAGAGACTAGGGATATTACACAGCAGTGTTTTTTAGGGAGCTAGTTTGTTAAGCTTTGTCTGTAGTGTATATAGTAACATATGGGGGATAACATGCTTTCAACCTACACACAAAGAGAAAACACAACCAAAGACCAGAGGGAAACTAAAAGTATATGTTAATTTCTCACTTTATTCGCCCTTTTATTCCTGGTTCAGGGGTACAGTGGGTAGACACAGGGTAGGGACAGGAATAGTCAGATGCTTTCCAAAAACACATATCAACATCACATACAAAGACCATAAAACCAAACTAACATACAAGTCATGCAGAACAAACATACTTAACAAATAGATGTGGGAAATAGAGATGTGGAATGTTAAATGACTCAAAAATAAAGTAAAAAGAAAACTATTTTTACATCTTACCCTGAAAACTAAAGCCAATCTTACAATAATACGAGAAACACACTTAACTACAGACCAATGGACAGAAATTGGGGAAAAAACAGATAATACAAATTATAGCAACAGGGGATAAAACAAACAGTGCTGGGGTTGCCATAATAATTAAAAATCAAT
This sequence comes from Protopterus annectens, assembly GCF_019279795.1. Classification (NCBI taxonomy): domain Eukaryota; kingdom Metazoa; phylum Chordata; order Ceratodontiformes; family Protopteridae; genus Protopterus; species Protopterus annectens. The sequence continues at coordinate 935,662,293 of NC_056747.1, read as the reverse complement.
TCCAAGACAAGATACTTGAGACTAAGGTGAACAAAGAGGGAAGATGGTGTTATGTAACATTTACCAACAAAGGATTAGCAAAACCCATAATGGTGCTTAATCTATATGCACCCTGTAGCAACCAACATTACTTTTTATGTCACTTTATCCAATTCTAAACCAACTTAAAGATCACTACCTAATAATTGGGGGTCACTGGAACACATATCAAAACCCAGAAAAAGACAAATCTAACCCGATTAAAACACATAATAAACAAGCTACAATAGCTCTAAATGAACTTAAACAAGACTTTAAACTATATGACCCTTTTAAATATGGGAATAATGAGAATAAAGCTGGGAAATTCACATTCTACTCGCAGTGCCACAAAATGCGGTCAAGAATAGACTTCTTTTTAATCTCAGACATACTCATTAACATGGATCCAACAACAGTTATACACACTAGATTTTTCTCAGATCATTCCAAAGTCACATTGTTTATCAACTGGGACAAAAAAATTGTACTTAGCTAATAGAGGTCATAACTGGTCATTGAATTCTAAACTGCTCATCAAAACAGATGTACCAAAAGAAGTTGAATAAATATTAAAGACAACCCTTGCAAATATCTCCAGATCCCAAGTCCCAATAGAAATAGAATGGGCTGCTGACAAATCACAATTCAGAGGAACATTCATCAAAAAAGCAGTATATTATAAAAAAAATACAACTAAAAGAGGAGTATACATTGAAAGGGAAAATAGAACAAATGGAAAGAGAACTACAAAATAACCCTAATAGCCAGACTGAAGTTGAGCTCCTAAATCTACAAAGAAACCTCTATTTGTTAGAAACCAGAAATCTGACATTTTATGAGGTAAGAATGTTAACTAATTATACAGAGGAAGCCCAAATACCATCCAGAGCCTTAGCCAGAATCATCTCTCAACACAAAACCACCTCAAATATATCAGAAATAAATTACAAGTACAAAAACTACACAAGAAATGAAATTATCAAAGTATTCGAACAAATATATTCTCAAATCTATGGAGAACAAACATTACAAATCTCTAAGGAAGCTAGAGAGTGTTTTCTTCAACAACTAAAATTCCCTAAATGAGATTTAGATCAACAAAAGAAACTAACGGAACCTATTTCCATCAATGAGTTAAGCACCATTTAAAATCACATAAGTCCTCAGGATGGACTTACGTCAGAATCTTATAAAACCTTTACCCCACTAATTGCTAAACTACTATACTATGTGCTGAACTTTATAATAAATAACTATATAAATGATATTCATTTCAATGCCTCCAAAACTATTTTCATATTTTTCAACATTTTCAACATGCACACTTCAAAAACCCAGATAGTTATAGACCCATCTCCCTACTAAATATAGATACAGAGATCCTAACCTCAGTACTCACAAATAAATTAAAAACCTGATAGAGAAAATAATTTCTCCAGAGCAATCTGGGTTCACACCACAAAGACAGACCAGTGACAACACTCTAACATTGGATGCATTGATATCTCTTGCAAATCAGAGATGGTTGTAGATGCCCACAAGGCATTTGACAGGGTCAACCTAGATTTTTTATTTCAAACATTACCTTATTTTGACATACCTATAAATTTCATTCAGATCATCCAAATTCTCTATAGCAATCCATACACATCCCTATATATAAATAAAACATGGTCAAATAGAATTATGATAAAAAACAGAACAAGACAAGGATGTCTGTTATCGCCCTTAATATTCAACTTATACCTAGAACCCCTGTTTCTTTATATTAAACAAAACACATACCATAACCCCCCTCAACACATAACTTCAAAGTATATCTCATCGCCTTCACAGATGATCTGAACATATACTTCACTATACCAAACTCAGACATAACCAAAATAATAACTCCAATTGAACAATTTTCAGTCATGTCTAACTACAAATTAAACCTCAATTAAACTAATATCTTCCAGTTAAGGCTGCTCAAACTTATCTCATTAATACCTCTAATAGATACAATAAAAATTAAAGAAGAAACTAAATATTTGGGAATTACTTTCTTCCAGAGCAACAAGGAATTCTACCAGCATAACATAACTCTTAAATGCCAAAGCATGATACAAGACTGTAAAAGGTGAAATAACCTTAAGCTACCATTTCTGGCCAAAGTATCAATAATAAAAATGAACATTTTACCTAGACTAACATATATATTCATGACATCACAGATAACTATACATAATAAATTTTTAAAACAAATTCATACCTTCCTAGCAAAATTCATATGGGAACCCAGACAAAACATTATCTCGTATCAGAAACTAACACTTCCCAAAAGCAAAGGGGGTCTGAACCTGCCAGATTTTAAAACGCATTACTCTATTATCAACACTGATAGAATATTAAGAATAACAGAACATAACCGGACAATGAAAACTTGATCACTGTGATGCCCGTGCCCTGGCCCAGCAATCAAGGAGCCTCAATCCTCACCACTAACACCAAAGAGGGCAACTCATATATGAGAAATGGATAACAAATACACACAGTAAAGTGCAATTTCCCTTAAGAGCACACAGAGATCACAGTCAGTCCAGGGCTGGTCACTCCCTTGCTCCCCAGGGCCCCAATACGACTCCCCACTGGCACAGCTATATGGTCCAAATCTCAGCCTAGCTGGGCAAGCTAAAATCTCCAGCATCCTCTCTGTCCATCCAGTGCTTTGTGTCCCTGCCCAAGTAGCTGACACACACACACTTTGAGATGAGTTTACACAACAACACAGACAATTCTGGGGAAGGCTGGCACAGGTTCTTTAGCTGTGCCCCTTTTATCCAGACTATATGGTAGTAAGTACCACCACCACCCAGCTAATATTTATCAGCTACTCAAAGGCCCTTAAAAGGGTGTCCAATTATTACTGTGCAATATTATTATCCAATTGGTAGATGTGACTAAATAGTAAAAGCTTATTTGGAGTGACTTAGACAGTAAACTCTGTAAATATGCAATGTATTCTAGAGTTTAAATTATCTCTACACAAACCAGACACAGTTAAAAGATTTTGAAATATTTAATAATAAATAATTAAAACCACAAGACAATACTTTCTTCTACTCAGTCAGTGCTAGTCAAGAGAGTTCAGAGATCACACAGAAATACTTAAAATAAATCAGTAGTATAGTTCTGACATCACAGAAAAACACTTAGTCTAATCTTTCTATAGTTTCTAGCAATCTCTAAAAGAAAACACAGCCCACATCCTAGCTGTTAGTCATTGCCTGAGGTGTATCTTGCTGTAATTCCAATACATACTGCATTTTTGTGAACCGCTGGAAAGCTGATAGATTTGCTGTGAGCTGCATCATTGGAATATATTTCAAACTGATAAGTACACTTTTTGCAACTTAATTTGCACTGTGCTGTATTTTTACACTTGCCTATTATTTATAGTGGTGCTATATTGGTTCTGCCTCTTGTTGTCTCCACTGTGTTTTTTTCTCAGGGTAGCTCAAGCTAGTTTCAGGGAGGAGGTTGTTGAGCCAGCCCACATCCTAGCTGTTAGTCATTGCCTGAGGTGTATCTTGCTGTAATTACAATACAGACTGCATTTCTGTGAACTGCTGGAAAGCTGATAGATTTGCTGTGAGCTGCAGAATTGGAATCTATTTCAAACTGATAAGTACACTTTTGCAACTTAATTTGCACTGTGCTGTATTTATACACTTACCTATTATTTATAGTGTTGCTGTATTGGTTCTGTCTCTTGTTGTCTCCACTGTGTTTTTTCTCAGGGTAGCTCAAGCTAGTTTCAGAGAGGGGGCTGTTGAGCCAGCCCACATCATAGCTGTTAGTCATTGCCTGAGGTGTATCTTGCTGTAATTCTAATACAGACTGCATTTCTGTGAACTGCTGGAATGCTAATAGATTTGCTGTGAGCTACAGAATTGGAATCTATTTCAAACTGATAAGTACACTTTTTGCAACTTAATTTGCACTGTGCTGTATTTATACACTCGCCTATTATTTATAGTGGTGCTATATTGGTTCTGCCTCTTTTTGTCTCCACTGTGTTTTTTCTCAGGGTAGCTCAAGCTAGTTTCAAGGAGGGGGCTGTTGAGCCAGCCCACCTCATAGCTGTTAGTCATTGCCTGAGGTGTATCTTGCTGTAATTCTAATACAGACTGCATTTCTGTGAACTGCTGGAAAGCTGATAGATTTGCTGTGAGCTGCAGAATTGGAATCTATTTCAAACTGATAAGTACACTTTTTGCAACTTAATTTGCACTGTGCTGTATTTATACACTTGCCTATTATTTATAGTGGTGCTATATTAGTTCTGCCTCTTGTTGTCTCCACTGTGTTTTTTTCTCAGGGTAGCTCAAGCTAGTTTCAGGGAGGAGGTTGTTGAGCCAGCCCACATCCTAGCTGTTAGTCATTGCCTGAGGTGTATCTTGCTGTAATTACAATACAGACTGCATTTCTGTGAACTGCTGGAAAGCTGATAGATTTGCTGTGAGCTGCAGAATTGGAATCTATTTCAAACTGATAAGTACACTTTTTGCAACTTAATTTGCACTGTGCTGTATTTATACACTTACCTATTATTTATAGTGGTGCTGTATTGGTTCTGTCTCTTGTTGTCTCCACTGTGTTTTTTCTCAGGGTAGCTCAAGCTAGTTTCAGGGAGGGTTTGTTGAGCCAGCCCACGTCATAGCTGTTAGTCATTGCCTGTGGTGTATCTTGCTGTAATTCTAATACAGACTGCATTTCTGTGAACTGCTGGAAAGCTGATAGATTTGCTGTGAGCTACAGAATTGGAATCTATTTCAAACTGATAAGTACACTTTTTGTAACTTAATTTGCACTGTGCTGTATTTATACACTCGCCTATTATTTTTAGTGGTGCTATATTGGTTCTGCCTCTTGTTGTCTCCACTGTGTTTTTTCTCAGGGTAGCTCAAGCTAGTTTCAAGGAGGGGGCTGTTGAGCCAGCCCACCTCATAGCTGTTAGTCATTGCCTGAGGTGTATCTTGCTGTAATTCTAATACAGACTGCATTTCTGTGAACTGCTGGAAAGCTGATAGATTTGCTGTGAGCTGCAGAATTGGAATCTATTTCAAACTGATAAGTACACTTTTTGCAACTTAATTTGCACTGTGCTGTATTTATACACTTGCCTATTATTTATAGTGGTGCTATATTGGTTCTGTCTCTTGTTGTCTCCACTGTATTTCTCCCACCCACCCTCCCTGTTGTTGTCTTGGTGTTAATCTTAGTGGCTTTGAAACTGCCCGCCCCTCTTGTAAGTTTGTATTTAGATACTCCTTCTGGGCCAATCTCATTTGCTCACTCAACTGAGTACAGTGAGATCATATTCTGATTTTAGGCACTCCTACTGTGTACAAAGAGAGCATTTGAGAAGGACAACCCCTGTAGCCTCTTAATCCTGCTGTGTTCCCTCCCTCAAAAAAAAAAAAATATATATATATATATATATATATATATATATATATATATATATATATATATATTCAGCTGCTCTTACTGTAACTGTTTTAGTTGCTGTTATGCATGCTGTTATCTGTTCAGTTGTTCTTACTCTGCACTTATTACTGCTTGTTGGTAGCCTTGTAATGTAATGCCTTCTGCACTTGTTTTTTAGTCATTTGTTAATTTAATTGCATTTAATTAAAATGCATTTGCCATAATATTGGTACACGTGTGCTAGCCTGCACTGCATTTGAATTGTATTTACTGCTATTTTAGCTGCTTTTCTGTAAAAAAAAAATCCTAGCTTGTTTCCTGCCTTTCCTGTAACTTGTCTAGTCCAGATACAGACTTGCTGTATCCAGGACTGTTTGTAAGCTCCTGAGCCCCCCCAAGCCTTTCTGTGTTGGAGGGAAGCCTTCTTGCTTATCAGTGGGAGTGGTAAGCACTAGGTAGCCTATCTACCACAGGAGGAGAGGTTTCTGGCCCAGAAATTATAGTTTATTGGTCGTTTGGGAAGCTCTTCCATCTCTTTCAACCTTCTGATTCAAAAGCCTGTGTTAGTGCTTGTTTCCTGCCTTTCCTGTTACTAGTCTAGTCCAGGTACAGATTTTCTGTATCCAGGACTCCTTGTAAGCTTCTGAGCCCCCCAAGCCTTTCTGTGTTGGAGGGAAGCCTTCTAGCTTATCAGTGGGAGTGGTAAATATCAGGTAGCCTATCTACCATGGAAAGATTGTGTTTTGGCCCATAAATTGTAGTTTATTGGCTGTTTAGGCAGTTTTCCATCTCTTTCAACTTGCTGGCTTAAAAGCCTACGTTTGCACTTGTTCCCCACCTTTCCTGTAACTAGTCTAGTCCAGGTACAGATTTGCTGTATCCAGGACTCTTTGTAATCTTCTGAGCCCCCCAAGCCTTTCTGTGTTGGAGGGAAGCCTTTTAGCTTATCAGTGGGAGTGGTAAGCATTAGGTAGCCTATCTACCACAAGGGGAGTGGTTCTGGCACAGAAATTGTAGTTTATTGGCCGTTTGGGCAGTTATTTTCCATCTCTCTCAACTTTCTGGTTTAAAAGCTGCACTTGCACTGTTTCCCACCTTTTCTATTACTAGCCTAGTCCAGATACAGAGTTGCTGTATCCAGGACTGTTGGTAAGCTTCTGAGCCCTGCAAGCCTTTCTGTGTTGGAGGGAAGCCTTCTAGCTTATCAGTGGGAGTGGTAAGCACTAAGTAGCCTATCTACCACAAGAGGAGTGGTTCTGGCCCAGAAATTGTAGTTTATTGGCCGTTTGGGCAGTTTTTTCCATCTCTCTCAACTTTCTGGTTTTAAAGCCCATGTTTGCGCTTGATCCCCACCTTTCCCATAACTAGTCTAGTCCAGGTACAGATTTGCTGTATCCAGGACTATTTGTAAGCTTCTGAGCCCCCCAAGCCTTTGTGTTGTCATGCAGCTTTCTAGCTTATCAGTGGGAGTGGTAAGTACCGGGTAGCCTGTCTACCACAAGAGGAGTGGTTCTTGGCCCAGGAATTGTAGTTTATTGATCATTCGGAAAGTTGTCCATCTCTTTCAACTTTCTGGTTTAAAAGACCACATCTGCGCTTGTTTCCCAACTTTCCTGTAACTAACCTACTGGAAAGCACTAGGAAGCCTTAAACTGATACAAGCCTTCTAGCTTAAAAGAGAGACTTTGGAGTGATTGAGTATCAGTTTTCTGTATTTTCTTGCTGTACTTAACTGTTTTCTGATTAAACACTGATTTTTCCAGCACTTATTGTGATTTAAAAGCTTGTTTTTTCACATATTGTACTTATTTGACTGCCTACACTTTTAAAAAGTTTTTTTTTTGTTTAAATACATTCTTTAACTGTTGTAGGCTACACACTAAAGTGCAATAGCCTTTTCTGATCGCTTGTAGTCATTTAAAGCTGTTTTGAGTGCACTTTTTACTGTTTTGCCTTATCTTTTCAAAAAAAAAAGTTCTTATTTCCCGCCTTTCTAAGCTAGTATAGTCCAGTTTTCAGGCTAGTGCTGAATTCAGGGCTGTGTTACAAGTTTCTGAGTTGCCCATACCTTACTTGGATAGAGGGAAGTTTCTCTGTTCACCTGTGAGAGAGGGGAACTTTGAGCAGCCATCTGTCCCTGGAGGAGTGGTTCCAGCCCAGAAGTTAGTAGTTTAAAAACCGCGTTTGCACAGTTTTGTGTGCCGGGCAGCACCGGTTAGCTAGGGTTAAATTATTCCCGGCTCCACTAAGTCTCCTCTTCAGTTTTTCACTTCAAACTAGTCTAACTCTCAACCTAAGCACTCAAAAAGCATCCTACAGTCCAGCACTTGCTCAGACCTAATAGCAAGCACTAATATACCCGACACTTGACTGCCCAGCAGGGCAAGGCTCTTTATCCACCCGTCACCAACCAAGCGACTAAGCATCTCACCCTACTATTCAGGCATGACCAAAGGGCAACTCCAGGTGTACTCTCCAGTCCAGCTGGTGAATCTGGGTATCCTGAGGCAATGTTACAACTGCCTCATGTACACAGACAGCCCTCTCCTCCTATCACAAAACACTAACATATGCGAGAGATGCAATTATACAGCCAAACTGGAGGCTAAGGTCTCTCCACCCAAGACTGGAACAGACAGTCATGAGGAGAAGGTTAACACTTGCACCACACCTTCAGCCTCAGATAGACCTACTAAACCAGTACTGGCAAAAATACACATAAATACGCAAAATTATCAGAGAGCTCCAAAGCAGACACCAACAAAACCTGCACCTCCCGTCACAAACCAGACAACACATAAAACACAAAATTAATGTGCCGCACAATCACAGCCCTTAAGGCGAAATAACATACCTAACACACTAGTAATAGATGACTCTAGAGTCAGGCACACTGACATCCCACTCACTAGGCTGGACAAGCAGAAAGTTACTGTTAGCTGCCTATCGGCAGCTAGAATCCGCCACATAACACAAGCGCTCAGGTCACTCCAGAACAAGTACAAATATGACTCTGTCATTGTTCATGTTGGTGTGAATGACCTGAGATGTACCTCCCTGGACTACATGAAAAGAGACATGGAAGAGCTCTCTGATCATGTAGCCCAGGCGGGTATGACCCTCACCCTGAGTAGCATCCTGCCCTCACCAAGAATGATACCTCAGTATAAAGAAAAAATTATCAATTTCAGCAATTGGCTAAGCTTCTGGTGTCATTCAAAGGGGATTCAGTGTCTGTCAGCCTGGGATGACATGCTCGGCAATCCACATTGCTTCTCAAGAGACAGCTTGCACCTGTCACCCCTTGGCTTTCGAATACTGGCCAAGGCTCTTGCTGCTCCCATAGTGCCTTTTTTAGGCAAGGCTCAAAATTCAAACCCACCACCATAAACAGCACAAGTAAAAAAATGAGGGTTATGCTACTCAATGCCAGGAGTTTAAATCTTAAAATGTATGCACTCAAAGCACTCCTAAGTATGGAGAACATCAACATCTGTGCAGTAACTAAAACCTGGTTCAAGGCTCCAGAGGGCACTCCAGCACTACTGGGCTACAACTCATACCACACATTTCAGCCACAGAACACGGACCAAAACACAAAAGGAGGGGGTGTATCCATAGTCATCAAGGATACTCCCACCTCCAGGTTAGTGGGGCAGCATGATACCTCTGAGATCATCCATGTGCAACTAACATCAAGCAAATCTGCAATGCAAATTGTGGCCTGCTACAGATCACCCTCCATGACCCAAGACCACCACTCCGCCTATCTGGAGACACTGGAAAACATGAAGGTCCTAATGAACACCCTGATATTGGGCAATTTCAATTACCCTACCATTAACTGGGAAAACTACTGGAGTACAAACTTCCAGGCTCAGCACTTTCTGGAATTTATAATCTCAAATGCCCTGGATCAGCTGGTAAACTCCCCTACCAGAGGCCACAACATATTGGACCTGGTCATCACCAACATGGGCGACAGGTGTTCCGTACCGGAGGTGAACCCGTCACTGGTTAGATCAGACCATAAACTAATCACCCTGGATGTCCACACCCCCACCACCACCCCCAACCAAGGAAACCACAGTGAAAAACTTTTCTAAAGCAAACTTCACCTTACTTAAGGCAGAGGTGGTAAGTTTCACAGCCCCCACGCTAAATGATAACACTGCCCAAGATGCAGAATCCTTTACAATTGCACTCTATGAGCACCTACAAGGATGCATGGATCATGCCATCCCTAGCAAGACCAAGACTCACTCCCCTAAGAGAAGGAAACCAGTCTGGTGGACCCCTGCCATAAACAGGTTATACAACAGAAGGAGGAAACTAGTTCAGAAAAAAAGCAAATCCCAAGAAGGAAAGACATCCCTGATCAGTATGAGTAAGAAACTAAGGTCCCTCATAAAATCATCCAAGGCTAACTTCGAAAAAAAAATAGCCAAGGATTCAAAAGATAACCACAAAGCCTTCTTTAGCTATGTCAAGAATCTAAGTGGCAACTCACAGATATGCTCTGAGCTAGTGCAAAATAGCACAAAATATACTGACCCTACTGATATTGCCAACATCCTGGCAGATAGATTCAGTGCAAACTTCACTTCCCTCTCACTTTCAAAAGGGCCCACAACAATACCGGAAAAGTGTAGTGTCCCAGAAATCACAGAAGCACAGGTGAAAACAGCCCTTTCAAAAGCCAAAAACACAGCATCAGTGGGGCCAGATGGTGTCCCAGGCTGCGTCTTGCACGAACTACAGAATGAACTAACCCCCCAAATAAACATGCTGTTCAACCTTAGCCTCTCCACAGGCTACGTGCCCATAGAATGGTGCACAGTAACGGTTATTCCACTCCACAAAAGAGGGGCCACAAATGACCCTGGTAACTATTGACCCATAAGCCTGACTAGCATGGTCTGCAAGGCTATGGAACGAATCATCATGGAACTCATTAACAAAGACATTGGGAACCTCCAAACACTTGACCCAACCCAGTTCGGCTTTGTTAAGGGCAGATCATGGCTACTAAACCTGGTTGACTTCTTCGAGACAGTCACCAGGGCCATAGACAAAGGAAAGGTGGTTTACACAGCCTACCTTGATCTCGCCAAGGAGTTCAACACCATTCCTCACTCAGGTATTATAGAAAAACTCACCAGCCTGAACATAAACCCCTACGTCACAAGATGGGTTGCCATCTGGCTTACAGACAGAACTCACACGGTAAGAATAGTAGGCTCCAAGTCCGACTCTAAACCAGTCACAAGTGGTGTCCCGCAAGGCTTGGTTCTGGGACCCCTACTGTTTGGCATATATTTCTCAGAAGTACAGGCAAACACAGTTGGACTATGGCTAACCAAGTTCACCGATGACTGCAAACTGGGAGCCATAATTGACTCTCCGGCTGACATGGACATCCTTCAAAAAGGCCTTACTGAAACAGACACCTGGTGTCAAAGTCATGGCCTCAAGCTAAATGCCAAAAAATGCATAGTCATCTCATTTGGGAAAAACAAACACCCACAAATTACCACATAGGCGGCAGCCCCCTTAATACAGAAGAGGTAATAAGAGATCTGGGGACCCAAGTAGATAGTACTCTCTCCTTTGACAATCATATTGCCAAAGTTGTTAGGAAATCCTTCTATGTGGCCCATCTAATTACTAAGGGGTTTGCATCTAGAAATAAAGAGATTATAGTGTCCCTCTACTCATCACTCATCAGACCCATCATAGAGTACAATGCCCCATTTGGGATGTACCTCACAAGACACTTTCAACAGCTGGAAAGACCACAAAAGCACCTCACCAAGAGGATTACTGGCCTCGAACATATGTCCTATGCAGCCCGAATGAAAAATCTCTGGCTGTACTCAGTGGCATATTGCTTACTCAAAGGTGATCTCTGCCTGACTTACAAAGCCATGTCCAACTCAGAATTGATGGACATGCTCCACCTAAAGAAATCCAAGTCACTGCGAGTCACACGCTCTAGTTAGCTAAACCTCACCACAACAATAAATAGAACATGCTGGAGGGATAGATTCCTGTCACAGAGACTCCCCATGCTTTGGAACAAAATTCCTAACTACATTAGGCAGAGCCCCTCACTAACACTCTTCAAGAGAAGCCTTGACGAGTGGATGGGTAACAGAAAATACACCCCTGGGATCACTTCATTGGCTCTGCTTGACAGAGGCTCAGTTAATTAATCAAAGAGGTGGCAAAAGCCAACACACTCTGGCTAGGCTTAAAATTGCGGCAGGTAGCCTAGTACCTACCTATGAACTTAAGATAACTTACATAAGACAACAGGCAGAGTGCTTATGAGTTGGATATCAAGACAAAAATGCTTACTAATCTCTGGTTCTCGCTGTTTAAATTGCTATTGCAGTTCTGATAAACATTACATCATCTCTTTTACACTTTCCTGGAGATCCCAGGCTACACATTAACTGCATTTACTTTCTTAACATCTCCCTTTTGTTATCTTTCAGTTGGTCAGGAACAGAGCAATAAAAATACATTTGCATGTTTAAGTCTAGCAATTTAACTCTTGGTTAAAACAATAGAAAGAATTTCTTCATCTAGACTTTTTGGCACCATTGTCACTTCAAAGGACCAGTCAGCACATGCTTTACTTTGGTCAGTAGAGTGCACTGTTGTCACATTTATTTCCAGTTCCACATATAACAGTATTTCTTTACATTTAAGACAACAAGCCTGTGATTCACATTCATATTTACAAATGATAGAAAATGATAGAATTATGTATAAAATTCTATCTGGCTAGGCTGGCAGCCTTCACCCTTCTCTACCAGTCTTCACAACCTCCTTAGGTGACAATATTCTATAGGCACATTAAAATACTAGGTATCAATCCCAAAGTGCTTCCCTTTTTAAACAAAAAAGATTTATAAATCTATAGCATTATAGATCCTTTAAAACATTCTATAAATATAACACAAAAACTCTTTCATTTCTTAAGTCTTGGGCAAGCTATGGTAACACTACAACCCCTCCATAAAAATCCAAATCTAAAAATAAATAACAAGATGCTAGAACTTGATTCTTTTCCTCGATTAAAGGACAAAATAATCCAAGATATCTACCCATATCTTAACTGCACAATCCAAGAAATGAGAAGTAACCTAAATCTACCCAAATAATATATAATAATTGTAAGACAAATCAAAGAGTTGTGTTCCAGCTACCTCCAAAACTTTACTATACTTAACAGTGACATGGAAATCTGTGCTCTGATTTAGAAGACTATTCTTATTCACTGTGCTCTGATTTAGAAGACTATTCTTACAACAAGGAAAACAATATCTAACTCATGTAAAATGATAGGAGAAATCAAATTTCAGAAGAACCTCCTTTCTCTAACTATTGGAAAAAATTAAAACCATCCATAGATGACCAGCAAATAAGTCATGTAATCAATCTAACACTGAAAAGTATACCCCTTAAAAAACTGTCATACACGCAACTCATGATAAATAATAATGCATATTTCACACCTGCAATACTCCACAAATACAATGCCTCCAAATCACCATACTGCTCACACTGTAAGAACTAGGTAGCAGACCCAATGCATATATTTTGGAGTTGCAAATGGGTTTACAAACTCTGGAATTCCCTCAAGATACAACTGCAAAAATGGATATCAAACATCAGCACTAACATGGGAATTTATCCTTCTACATATTCAGTTATCTAACATAGCAGGAAAACAAGTGAACATACTTATAATAATTTTCTTACTAATGAAGCTATACATAGCTCTCAAATGGATAAATCCTACAAATATATCTTGGGAAGGATTAAAAAAAATAGCGATAAAACATATTTTAGCCCATAAAATAGTAATGGATAAAAGAAACAAAAATATGAAAGCTTGAGAAATTTGGGAACAAACCTTTAACATCATATTAGCATAAAACATCATACATGCTATATAGTAACAAGGTACAAAGGAACCTAGAAATATACACATGATCACACAGTCAAACTATGGACATGAAATCCTAATTGTATGTGCTGTTTTTATAACAATGGAATTGAATGAGAAAGCATCTTTGTATATAGTATAAATAGATATGTTTTATGACCTACAAGTTACTATATTGAATACAATGTATAACATTCACTGATGGTCATGCTGTAAGAATGGAAATGATTGTGATTTATATAAATAAAAAATGAAAATAAAAATTATTGAAAAAAAAGAAAAATTCTGTTCAAAACTATGATAGAACGTGTTTTCATTCAGGACAGGTTAAGAACTATAATAACAATCGAATTAGAAAATACAGAGAGGGAACTGGAGACACAATGTGAAGCATATAGCAGAAATGCTTGTCTCAGAGAATTCAAACCAAGGATAAAGTACTTGTGTAAGTATTAAGTGTTAAAAGCAAGCTTCTTTAAAGTAGCAAGGACCCGTTGAAATTCTACAAAAGCAAATGAGGCAACTTATAAGGTAAAACAACTTGGTAAGAGAAAAACAGAATATATATATATATATATATATATGTATGTATATATATATATATATATGTGTGTGTGTGTGTGTGTGTGTGTGTGTATATATATATATATATATATATATATATATATATATATATATATATATATATATATATATATATATATATATATATATATATATATATATATATAGCACACATAATTGTTTGAAAACCTTAAGGAGAAACTTAAGGTTCTGTATAAAAGAATTATTTTGCAATTAATAAATTTCAGCTAATTAACTACAAGCATTTAGTGGCATCTTTATTTAGCTGCAGTGCTGTATGACTTGCTGTCCCAACCCACCCACCCTTCTCTTGTTGTACTTTAAAACTTGGTGGCTTTTGAGTTGCCCACCCCTATTATAAATCTGACTTTGGAAACTCCTCCCAATATCATCTCATCAGCTCATTCTACTGAGCACTGAGAGATCTAATGGGAAGACCCTCCCTTAGTCTCTTAAATTTGAATTATCTTATGTTTCCTATCTTCCCGCTTACTAGAAAAATGCCTGCTAAAATTGGTGGCTTTTGAAGAAAACAGCGGTGAATAACAGAACAATAAATAATGGCAATAAGACTTATAGACTTTTTTAATTCAGGCATTTATATTAATTTTTATATTAACTCGTATTCTCTTATTCTCTCAATATCTCATGTTAATAGTACTAATATTTTAAAAGTGTCCCTAACTGTCCCTGATTATTTTTTCATTTTCCCTGATTTTGTTGAGATTTGTCCCTGAATGGTTGAGTGCTATGTCTGATTTTACTGTATTTGTGCTTATTCCTACTTTAATTAGTTTCTTGATGCATGTCCTTAAAGTGTTCAGTTGCAATTAATCTGTTGCATTTATGACTGCTAGTTAGCAGCCCAATTTCATGGCAACTGCTATTATAGGCCTCCTGGGTTTGATTTAAGCACTTGGGCTCCAAACTAACAATCTTATGTTAGGAAAGTTTGTGGTCAACAGTTTTGTGGAATCAGAGACAGATTACAACCTTTTGAGTGGAAATTGCTGGTAGAAGGCTTATTATGTCTGTTATTTTAAAAGTGTCTTTGTTCTGCTTTAAGCACTTCTGCTCCAAACTAGCTATTTTCCATTAAGAAGCTTTGTGGTCTGCTCTCTAGAGTGTGGAGAGGGTAGCCTCCACCCTTCTGAGCTGGGAATTGCTGGTGAAGGCTTATTGTGACTTTTTTTGATTGTCTAAAAGGCTAGCTTGTTTAAAATTTGAATCTCTGTGTCTGAGGCATCTGATGACATTTGACGAGGACTCTGCTTGAGAAGAAGAGTATTGTTGGTTTCTGCTAAACTCTGCAAAAACTAAAACATTACCACATCCACTGGTTTGGCACTTGTTTTTCACATTGTTTTTGTCACAGCTGCATTAGTTGAGTGTTTATGTGTTGAATATCTCCACTTTTTTATGTTTTTGCATTCTTTAGTAAGAACTGCCTTGGTTCCACTTTAGTGAGAGTACAGTGGACCTGAGTCATTTTCAGGGCCAGGATTGTGTAAAAAAAGAAGAGTGTGCTGTTTGTGACTGGTCACAGGGCCTTGCTTGTGTTTTTTTTTTAATTGAGTGTGCTGTTTTTGAATGGCTGGGCGGCCACGGTGGTACAGTGGTTAGCATTGTCGCCTCACAGCAAGAGGTTCTCCGGTTCAATCCTCGGCTGGGGTGCCTTCTGTGTGGAGTCTGCATGTCCTGCCTGTGGTCGTGTGGGTTTCCTCTGGGTGCTCTGGTTTCCTCCCACATCCCAAAGACATGCTGCAGGTGAATTGGACACTCTAAACTGGCCCTAGGTGTGTGTATGTGTGTGTGTGTGTGTGTGTGTGTGTGTGTGTGTGTGTGTGTGTGTGTGTGTGTGTGTGTGTGTGTGCCTTCTGTGGAAGGTTGGGCGCCGGGCTGGCAACTCGACACTGTAAAAACTCCATTGCCAATCATGAGTGGACAGGTGATCCCCTGTGGTGACCCCTAACCGGGAAAAGCCAGAAGAAGAAGCTGTTTTTGAATGGCTACAGGGCCTTCTTTGTGTTTTTTTTATTGAATCCCTACTGCTATTGAAGCATTGGAGATTTACAATGTTTGACCTATAATCTATGAGCTCCGAGGTGTTTGGAGACATTTGGTGACTACACTTCTTGAGAATATGAGTGTTGCTGGTTTCTTCTGAACTGTATAAAGGTTAAGACTTAAATTATCACATCCACTGTTTTGGCACTTAGCTTTCACATTGTTTTTCTCACAGCTACATTAGTTGAGTGTTTCTTTGTTGAATATCTGCACTTTTTGAACTGTTCTACAGTCTTTTATTTAAAACTGTGTTGGTTTCACTTTATGGAAAGTACGGAGTACTTGAGTCATTTTTTGGCCCAGGATTGTGTAAAGAAAGGAAGTGTGTGCTGTTTTTGATTGGCCACAATGTCACAAATTGTTTGGAAACCTTAAGGAGAAACTTGAGGTTCTGTAGAAAAAAATTATTTTACAATGAATAAAATCCAGCTAATTAATGGGTGGAGCTGAGAAATAGCCTTATTCATTTAACTACAAGCATTTAGTGGCATCTTTATTTAGCTGCAGTACTGTATGACTTGCTGTCCCAACCCACCCACCCTTCTCTTGATGTACTTTTAAACGTGATGGCTTTTGAGTTGCTCACCTCTACTATAAATCTGACTTTGGAAACTCTTCCCAATATCATCTCATCAACTTATTCTACTGAGCACTGAGAGATCAAATGAGAAGGCCCTTCCTTAGTCTCTTAAATTTGAAATATCTTATGTTTCCTGTCATCCCACTTAATAGAAAAATACCTGCTAAATTGGTGGCTTTTGGAGAAAACAGTGGTGAATAACAATTAAAAAAATTAATAAATAATTACTATAATAAGACTTATAGACTTTTTTAAAATTCAGGCATTTATATTAATTTTTATATTCATTCATATTCTCGTATTCTCTCAATATCTCATGTTAATACTACTAATATTTTAAAAGTGTTCCTAATTGTCCCTGATTGTTTCTGCATATGTCCCTGATTTTGTTGAAATTTGTCACTGAATGGTTGAGCGCTATGTCTGCTTTTGCTGTATTTGTGCTTATTCCTACTTCATTTAGCTTCTTGATGCATGTTCTTAAAGTGTTCAGTTATAATTAATATGTTGCCTTTATGACTGCTAGTTAGCAGCTCAATTTCATGGCAACTCGTATTATAAGCCTTCTGGTTTTGATTTAAGCACTTGGGCTCCAAACTAGTAATCTTATGTTAGGAAAGTTTGTGGTCAACAGTCTTGTGGAAGGAGAGATAGCTTACAACCTTCTGAGTGGGAATTGGTGGTTGAAGGCTTATTATGTCTGTTATTCTAAAAGTGTCTTTGTTCTGCTTTATGCACTTGGGTAAATAATGTGTGTGTACATTTAAATTCTGCTGGTGTTTTTGGCACATTTGTAGTGTATAAAAGGGAGGAAGTAGAGTTCACATTGTTTTTGATAATGTTCCTTTTCAACTGGAATGAAAGTGCTCAAAATTTTGTGTAATTAAAATCTCTGCTGTTTTCTGGTGTGGCTTTTTTTTTTGTTTGTTTTTGTTTTTTATTTCATTTTAACAAGTACACTGCTTGTGGTTTTGGGTTATTTTAAATGTCAATAAATAAATAAATAAACATAGAAGTACCTTGCATCTCAACTGGAGTTATACCATTTGAACCACTGTATGGCAGACATCACTGAGGCTTGCTAGGTGTAGCAAACAAAACATGAGAAGAACAACTCTGTTCAAAACTATGATAGAATGTGTTTTCATGCAGGACAGGTTAAGAACTATAATAACAATAGAATTAGAAAATACAGAGAGGGAACTGGAGGCAGAGTGTGTAGCATATAGCAGAAATAGTTGTCTTAGAGAATTCAAACCAAGGATAAAATACTTGTGTTATTATTAAGTGTTAAAAGCAAGCTTCTTTGAAAGTAGCAAGAACCCTTTGGAATTCTACAAAAGCAAATGAGGCAAATTATAAGGTAAAACAACTTGGTAAGAGAAAAACTGAATATATATATATATATATATATATATATATATATATATATATATATATATATCACATAATTGTTTGGAAATCTTAAGGAGAAACTTAAGGTTCTGTAGAAAAGAATTCTTTTGCAATTAAAAAAAATCCAGCTAATTAATGGGAGGAGCTGAGAAATAGCATTACTCTTTTAACTACATGCATTTAGTGGCATCTTTATTTAGCTGCAGTACTGTATGACTTGCTGTCCCAACCCACCCACCGTTCTCTTGTTGTACTTTTAACCTCGGTGACTGTTGAGCTGCCCACCCCTACTATAAATCTAACTTTGGAAACTCTTCCCAATATCATCTCATCAGCTCATTCTACTGAGCACTGAGAGATCTAATGGGAAGACCCTCCCTTAGTCTCTTAAATTTGAATTATCTTATGTTTCCTGTCTTCCCACTTACTAAAAAAAATGCCTGCTAAAATTGATGGCTTTTGGAGAAAACAGTGGTGAATAAAAATTAAAACAATTAATAAATAATGGCAATAATAAGAATTATAGATTTTTTACTTCAGGCATTTATATTAATTTTTATATAAATTCATATTCCCTTATTCTTTCAATATCGCATGTTAATAGTACTAATATTTTAAAAGTGTCCCTAATTGTCCCTGATTATTTCTGCATTTGTCCCTGATTTTGTTGAGATTTGTCCCTGAATGGTTGAGAGCTATGTCTGCTTTTACTGTATTTGTACTTATTCCTACTTTATTTAGCTTCTCGATGCATGTTCTTAAAGTGTTCAGTTGCAATTAATCTGTTGCCTTTATGAGTGCTAGTTAGCAGACCAATTTCATGGCAACTGTTATTATAAGTCTCCTGGGTTTGATTTAAGCACTTTGGCTCCAAACTAGTAATCTCATGTTAGCAAAGTTTGTGGTCAACAGTCTTGTGGAAGGAGAGGTAGCTTAGAACCTTCTGAGTGTGAATTGCTGGTTGAAGGCTTATTATGTCTGTTATTCTAAAAGTGTTTTGGTTCTGCTTTAAGCACTTGGGCTCCAAACCAGCTATTTTACATTAAGAAGCTTTGTGGTCTGCTCTCTTTTGGATGGAAAGGGTAGCCTCCACCCTTCTAAGCTGGGAATTGCTGGAGAAGGATTATTGTCTTTATTTGATTGTCTAAAGGGCTAGCTTGTTTAAAATTTGAATCTTTGTGCCTATGACATCTGGTGACATTTGATGGCCACTCTGCTTGAGAAGAAGAGTATTGCTGGTTTCTGCTAAACTCTGCAAAAACTAAAACATTACCACATCCCCTTTATCAGCACTTGTTTTTCTCTTTGTTTTTGTCACAGCTGCATTATTTGAGTGTTTATGTGTTGGACATATGCACTTTTGATTTTTTTTTACAGTCTTTGGTAAGAACTGTGTTGGTTCCACTTTAGTGAGAGTAGAGTGGACCAGAGTCATTTTCTGGCCCAGGATTGTGTAAAAAAAGAAGAGTGTGCTGTTTTTGACTGGTCACAGGGCCTTGCTTGTGTGTGTTTTTTTTAATTGATTGTGCTATTTTTGATTGGGCACAGGGCCTTGTTTGTGTTTTTTTTTTAATTGAATCCCCACTGCTAAGCATTGGAGATGCACAATGCTGGACCTATAACCTATGAGCTCCAAGGTCTTTGGAGACATTTGGTGACTGCACTTCTTGAGAATATGAGTGTTGCTGGTTTCTCCTGAACTGTACACATCCACTATTTTGGCACTTGGCTTTCACATTGTTATTTTCACAGCTACATTAGTTGAGTGTTTCTTTGTGGAATATCTGCTCTTTTTGACATGTTTTACAGTCTTTTATTTAAAACTGCATTGGTTCCCCTTTAAGAAGAGTACCAAGGACATGAGTCATTTTTTGGCCCAGGATTGTGTAAAGAAAGGAAGTGTGTGCTGTTTTTGATTGTCCACAATTTGTTATCATCATATTTCCTCTGCTGTTTAAGTGTTACAGTTTCACAATGCTTTGCTCTTAACCTACAAACAAGGTAAGATTTGTATTGCCATATCCACTGTTTCAGCACTTGTTTTTT
The DNA here is from genome assembly GCF_019279795.1 of Protopterus annectens. Lineage (NCBI taxonomy): Eukaryota > Metazoa > Chordata > Ceratodontiformes > Protopteridae > Protopterus > Protopterus annectens. The sequence continues at coordinate 935,642,167 of NC_056747.1, read as the reverse complement.
ACATTGTTTTCTTTGTCACAGCTGCATTAATTGAGTGCTTCTGTGTTGAATGTCTGTACTTTTTGACATATTTTACAGTCCTTTGTTAGAACTGCTACTCTCTGCACAGTGGCACCTAGCAGCAATCTGTATAGATGTCGATATCTTGCAGTGTAGTTCACCTTTGTAATCTGTGTAGACACCAATCTCTGACAGTGTAAGTTTTCCATAAAATACTCTTACTGTCTAGATAGATGTTCTTAACTATTACAGCATCTAGATTGCACATAGCTGAGCACTGCTCATTAAGTTCCTTGTGTTATTCACCTATTCAGTATTTAAATTTCCCTCACTCGTAGATCAGCAGCCACGGATATGCACTTCCTGACTCTTTCAGTGGCCAATTTGGTTGAGATGGGCATTTTGAGGTATTGCAGCAATTGCATCATGGAAACTGACAACCCACTTATTATTAATAAAACAGGTAAATTATGCGAGAGGTGTAAATACACTTTAACACTAGGGACAAAACTCTTTCATGCAACCAAACTAATCCTATAGAGGTTGTCAGTGACACTTGCAACACGCTTACTGCACAGGATAAAGAACCTACACATATAACTACTTAAGCTGAGGCACTTACTGGAAACCTTCCTAAAACACTAAGACCTCCTGCACAGTACAATCAAAAAAGGTTCCTTGGTCATCACTTAAACACTCCATTAAAACACCATCCACAGCTGCACATAGTAATATTGTATCCAATGCCTCAACTGATAAGCCCTTAAGGCAACCCAGTGCACAGCCAAATTTCCTGGTCAATGGTGATTCTATAGTGAGGCACACCAATGTCCCCCTCACCAGACTGAGAAGGGAGGAGAGTCACGGTTAGCTACCTTTTCAGGTCTAGGATCTGTTAAGTTACACAGGTACTCAAGTCATTGAACCACAGGTACCAGTATGACTTCATAGTCCATGTGGGTGTTAATGACCTGAAATGTACCTCTCTTGACTATATGAAGGGAGACATGACCAAGCTTGATGATTATGTGTTTCAGGCAGGTATGAGCCTAGTACTGAGCAGCATACTACCTTCTCCAAGATGATCTCTCACCAACAGAAAGTGATTAATTTTAACACTTGGCTGAGCTTCTGGAGTCAATCCAAGGAGGTACCATATTTGACAGCCTGGGAGGACGTGGTTAACAGACCATGCTGCTTTGCCAGGGATGGACTGCACGTATCTCCTCTAGGCTTTCAGATATTGGCAAAGACCTTTTTCATGCCCATGGTGCCTTTTTAGGCAATGGAAAACTGATAAACCTCCCACTTAACTGAACCTATGAAGGAATATCTGAAGGTGGTACTGCTCAATGCTAGAAGTCTTAACAAAAAACTCCACTCCCTGGAAGTCTTCCTCTCCCAGGAGAGTATAGATATCTGTGTAGTAATGTAGACATCATTTAAAATTGAAAAGAATACCCTGACAGTGCAAGCTTATAATGCCTTTCACAACTTTAGACCAGCTGCTGCAAATTAGGGAGCAAAAGATATAGGACTCACAGCCTGTATTAAAAGCAACTCACATCTTAACAAGTCAAAGTGTATGACCTACTGGAAATCATATGCAACTCACCATAAACAGGGTCTTGTACCACATCCTCACAACCAGTAGGTTCTCCTCCATATCACAGGAAACCCACACTGCCTATCTCAATGCACTAGAGTCCCTTACTGTTCAACTCAATATGATCTTCATGAGGGATCTCAATTACCCCTCTATAGATTGGGAACCCTTTACCACTTCTAATGCTCAAACCCAGCGATTCCTAAACTTCTTTAATACGAACATCCTGGAACAGTTGGTCCATTCTCTACCAGGGGTACAGACATCCTTGACTTTGTACTTACAAACATGGGAGAGTAATATTCCTCACCCAATGTAATGTCCTCACTCATCAGATCTGACCGTAAGGCAGCATTGCTTAAAATAAAAATTAAATTTCGGGACCCGGTGAAACCAAATACCTGTAGGAACTATTCTGAGGCTAACCACTCTCTACCAAGCAATACTTTGGCTAAATTCCAAGCACCATGAAACCCAGTAAACACCATAGGATATGCTGAGCGATTTATAAAATCCCTTTATAGCCATATTGATAGCTGTATAGTGTGTGCTGTGCTCACTCATATTAAGACTAAGACAAACTCAAAAGACAAGCCACCCTGGTGGAATCACAATATCAATCGGTTATATAACAAGTCTTGACCAAGCATAGGAGGAACAGAGCCCAACATACTAAAAGTTCCTGACCAATCTAAACTGGTAGCTAAGAGGGTTAATTAATACTTCAAAGGCAAAATTGTAATAAAAAATAGCTTCTCAGGCAAAGGACAACCACAAACCTTTCCACAGCTATTTCCGTAATCTCAAGAGAAATACACAGCAATGTGCAGAACCTATTGTAAATGGCATCACCCACACTGAACCAGGGCCCATTGCCAACCTTTTGAATATCTGAATGGAGAGATGATAAATCAGCAAGCAAAGGAGACATTTAATTCATCCTCATGTCTTGATGAGTAGCTTCATGAGATAGACTCTATTTTTTTTACAAAATCTCACCAAGACGACACTGATATATAGACTATATTTTATATAGCATATATCATGGACAGAAGTAGGTTAAAAATAAAAAAGATAGCTGGGTACACAAGACCCAGGATAAAAAAGTGCCCAATCCTGGTAGGCACACTGGTGCCAGGGCTGCAAAAACTGACAGTATAGAACATTCCTACAATGGGGCTAATCCACCCCCCCATTGTAGAAGGAAGTTGTAGTCCACCAAAATCACAAACACTGATAGGCCAAAAAAAAGAGCCATACAGATGATAGAGTGGTCTATTGAGGATAAGAAAGAAATTATGTATCACTACTATTATGCAAGAAGACCAGAATTTCCAGACAGAAGATATACAAAAAGATTAAGACAGAAATTAGAGGAAAGAAATATACTTACACAAGAAAAAGTGTCAGAAGCTTCAAATAAAACTGTTTATTAATATAACAGATTTGTGAAACATTATATAGACCAAGAAACATTGGGCTGTTTGGAAAAAGAAGCAATCGGGGAAGTGAGAAAATATAAAGAATAAAATCTAGAGATTTTTGAAAGGTATAAAAAAGAAATATAGACATGGGAAAGAAAGAGAAATCTGATATGGTGCAATAGTTATGCAAAGGAGAAAGCCAAATTAATTAATACAAAAAAGGCAGCCCCAAAGATATTTGAAGAGAAGTATAGGCAAAGGCATCCAGATATGGAACATTTCATAATAGAAATATAAGATCACAAAGAGGGAATGTAGAACAGAAGACTAGTAAAGTAGAAATTAAAGAAATAGAAACTGAGAGAATGGCTTATCTGCAAAGTGGAGGATTTAGTGTAGAAAATCAAAATCTGATAACATCACAGTAGGACAGAGCAACAGATCCCCAAAACTAAGGAGAAACCAGTTGAGTGGGAAACAACTGATCAGTTGCCATATGAAGATACTTTGGAGCCTTCGCCAGGAAAACAGTGCAAAAGTTCAATTAGAGTTGCACAGCAAGGCAAGGAACAGGAAACTGTGGCAACTCTGACGCAGTGAATGTTGTGGAATGCTAGGCCAGTAAGTTCCCATATTAAAGAACAATGGATGACACAGGATGAAACTGAAGAGAATGTGGAACAGGAAGATACTGTGGAACTTTCTATAGAATGCCCACAGGAAATGGAGAACAAAGCATGTGCCCTCAGTTTAGAAGACAATGATATAAGAAAATAGTTGCTTAATTTAATAGAGTTGGACAGACATATTAAAATTAATGAAATAAATAGACTACAGAAAGTCAATAAAACCCCAAAATTTAGAAGTTTGATAAAACAAATGAACACAGTAATTAAGACTGTACATAGAAATTCATGCAATATAACAGACATAAATAGGATATATTACTGTGCAGCTAAATTAATAACAGATAAAGTCTTACCACAAAAACACAGGGCAGTATGAGAAAGGAAGGGGAGAAACCATCATAGAAGTATTGAATAGAGAAAACTATAAAGCAATTAAGACAAGAAGTGTAACTGTTAGAACAGTATAGAAGAGGAAATAGATCAACAGAAATACTCAGAAAGATATTCGTGATAAAGCAATGCACAGTATCAGAACAGATCAGGATCATTGTACACAGTCACAAATAATAAACTAAAAATATTAGCATATGCAGAAAAACTTAAAGATATGCAGATAAATATAAAAGAAAGTACAAAATCAGCAATTTATTGATGACCCAAAAAAGTTTTATACAGAATTGGGAAACAAGGTTAATGGAACTGAAACACCACCAAAAAAGAAGATATAGATACATTTTGGAGAAATATCTATGAAGATCCTGTGGAACATAACAAAGATGCTGAATGGACTGAAGGAGTGAAAGAAAGAATAGGAAGTTCAAATGTGCAGGATTTGAAATGGAATGAAGTAACGGCCAGATAAATTGAAACAAAGTTAAGAAAAGTTCCTAATTGGAAAACCGCAGGTGCAGATACAGTACCTAACTTCTGACTAAAAGTATTAACATCTTTACATGAGGATATAGCCATGAGTAAAAACTATTTATATGCGCACCCTGAACAAACATCAACCTGGTTAACAACAAGAAAAACAACACTCCTACTTAGCCTGCAAGTTATCTGAAACACCATAGACCAATAACTTACCTTCCAATGACATATAAACTATACACTGGAATTAATGCCAACAGAGTTTATAGTCATTTAGAAGAAAACTCAACCATGGCAATAGAACAAAAGGGTAACAAAAGAAAGTCATATGAAACAAAGGATCATTTGTTTTTAAAGTTATAATGGAGAACTGTAAAAGGGGGAAGAATCTAAGTATGGCATGGATAGACTACAAAAAAACATTTGACAGTATCCCACATTCATGGATAAAAGAGTGCTCAAAGAATGTATAAAATACACCCTACACTGATTGATTACATTACGGCGACCTTGAAACAGTGGCAAACCACTTTGCTGTTAAGCCATGATAATGGACAAATTATTATTCCAGGGATAAAAATTCAAAGGGGGATATTCCTGGATGGCTATTTGTCACCACTGCTCTTTTGTCCTGCCCTTAATCCATTAAGCTGTCTACTTAACAGATTAAATCATGGCCACAATTTGACTCCTAGAAAACAACAAAGTGTAAAGGCTTCTCATCTTCTTTTTTGTGGATGATTTAAAACTGTATAGTTCATCAGATGAGGAACTAAAAGCACGACTGCAAGTGGTCAAAACTTTTTCAGACAATATAATAATGTCATTTAGTCTTGATATATGTGTAAAAGCAACCTGTAAAGCAGGAAAGCCGCAGCACCAAGAAAACATCAGCCTGGGACAGGAATGTAATATAAAAGAATTTGGGCAAGAGGGAGTGTGTAAATATTTGGGAATTGAAGGATCAACAATAAAACATCAATAATGTGAATAAGACTTAGTAAGGTATATTTTAGAAGACTAAAATTAATACTGAAAGCAGTGCTGACATCTAGGAACAAAGTCCAGGCTATAAACCAATATGGTCTTCCTGTCCTAACTTACAATTTTGGAATTACTGACTAACTGGCCCCAAAAGGTTTTGGATAGGTTGAACAGGAAAACAAGAAGGATGCTTCATGCTTATCAAATGATTTATAAAGATCAGTGTATACCTAGACTATATATCCCCTGTTCTGAAGGAGGTATGGGCTCCGTGAAATTGATTACATGTACTGCAATCATAGGACTGCATATATATCTGCTGACCTCACAAGACCCAAACACAGTGAAAGCTTTAAAACATGCAGAGAATATATATCTAAGATGACTTCCCTGCTTAGTTTAGCAGAGTCAAGCGGCAATGGAAATTAAACCAGAAGTAGATAAAAATCAGGCAGTAAATGAATGTACCAAAAACAAAAGAAAGAATATAAGATAAAGGATCAGGTGATAAGGCAAGAATTGTGAAAATGCATAAATATAGCTGCATGTATAGACGACTCTTAGAATGACCTCATGTCAGTCAGGATCAAACAAATTAATGGTTAAAGAGACGTGAATTTAAACCAAAAAACGAAAGGTTAATAGTGCCCAAGATAGTGGACTACATACACATTGCTTGACAAAGTCCATTCAACATGTGGGAGAAATGTGGGAGAAACAGACAAATGTAGGTTTTGTAAAACAGAATTGGAATCAGTCACACATCTCGGTTGTGATATATTAATAGCAATAGGACTGTATACTGAAAGGCATAATAATGTGGCAAGACTGTTGTACTAGAGATTGTGCAAGCATTATAATATTGAAGTAGCTGAAAAACATTGGAAACATGAGCCACAAAGCATTATAGAAAATGATGAAGTTTATATCACATGGGTTTCACCCACTGCCAACAGTTCAAAAGATAGATGCGAGAAAACCAGATATAGTAGTCCATGGAAAGACAACAAAAGTAGCACTGATCACCGAAATTGCTACACCTAGTGACTACAGTGTCTTACATACAGAGAGACACAAAGTCATAAAATACAGGATTTGCAGGCAGAAATGAGGACAATGAGGAAGTATACCCAGACAGTTCCAATAGTAGTAGGAGCAACGGGTCTTATAAAAAGGAATTTACAGTCATACTTAGATATGTTACCGATACATGTAACACCATATGAAATGCAGAAGGAGTCAATACTGGGCACATTGCGGGTGCTGGGAAGAGCACTTCTGGCTAACATCAAAGATTGAAACAATACTGATTGTGTGAACTTTAATCGTACTTTGACTTAGGAATGGGGTCCATTCCTGTGATGGTATTAGAAACCCAAAAGACTTGGAGAAATTTAAAAAGAGAAAAACCAGAGGACATTGCCAACCTTTTGGCGGACAGGTTCAGCACAAATTTCCTCCCTTCACTCCCTCCTGATAGTCCAAAGGAAATATAGTATACTACAATCCCTCTAACCATTACTAAGGAGCAGGTCATTGATGCATTTTCCAAGGCAAAAAACTCTGCAGAAATGGGCCCCAATAATATCCCATCATGCTTACTAAAGGACATGAAACATGACCTCTCTGGTCCACTTGAATCACTTTTCAACTGGAGCCTACAATCACGTTTTGTGCCTAAGGAATGGAAGATGGCTACAGTCATTGCATGCATAAAACAGGTCCAAGCACCGATCTAGGGAACTACAGGCCTGTAAGTCTGACCAGCCTCATGTGTAAGGCCATGGAAAGAATCATCATGGACATGGTAAAGAAGGACACAGGTAACCTGCAAATGCTGGACCCATCACAGTTCAGCTTTGTTAAAGGAAGATCATGCCTATTAAGTCTGGTAGATTTCTTTGAGAGGGTCAACAAAACAATAGATGACAGCAAGACTCTGCACACAGCTTATCTTGACCTGGCCAAGGCTTTTGATACACTACCCCACTCAGGCAGTATAGACAAGCTCACTAAATTAGGATTAAACACTTTTATCACCCACTGGATTGCCAACTGGCTCACTCATAGGACCCATGAGATCAACATAGATGAGGCCACCTCCACCAAGAGGCCACTGACTAGTGGAGCCTCCAGGGTTCAGTACTGGGCCAGCTCCTTTTGGCATCTATTTCTCTGAAGTGGAAGCAAACACTGAAGGTTTATGACTGACTAGATTCATAGATGATTGCAAGCTAGGGGTTATCATCCATTCCCCTGCAGACACTAGCATTTTTCAAGAAGGCCTATCTTTGTCTAATAAATGGTGTTAAAGCCATGGTCTTAAACTCAATGCTAACAAATGCATAATTGTGCCCTCTGGGAACTCAACTATCCCAGTTAATTACCATGTTAATAATATGCCCCTATGAATCGACCCAGTAGTCAGTGATCTGGGTATGCACATAGACAAGTAGTTTTACTTTTATCCACCACGTGGCCACACTGGTGAGGAAATCCTTTTATGTTGCACAGCTTATAGGTAAGGTCATGCCATCCAGATCAAAAGAGGTCATTATCCTACTGTACTCTGCCTTTATCAGACCAATCATAGAGTACAGTGCTCCCTTTAGTATGTACCTGACTAGACAAATGCAGCACAGCAACTAGGGTGACCTCAGAGGTTCCTTACAAAAAGAATACAAGGAGTAACAAACCTGCCTTACACAGAGCACCTTAAAGCCCTTTCCCTCTATTCAGTCTCCTATACACTGCAGAGGGGGTGATCTATGCCAGGCTTATAGAGATCTGCAAAACTCACACTTGTAAATCTCCTGCATATTTGTAATTCAAACAGTACCAGAATTACAAGGAGTAGGGACCTATATTTTGTCTGTGACTTAAACAGAACATGCTGTATAAACATATATGTGTCCCAGAGACTGCCTCTCCTATGGAACAGGCTTCCCATCCATGTGAAGCTGAGTTTGTCTATTACCCAGTTTAAGCACATCCTACACCAGTGGATGGGGAATAGGAAATTTACACCAGGTCCGGCACCCATGACTCTTACGGACAGAGGCAGCTTATAAATTCCTGGCTCTCGATATCCTGTTTTGATACAGGTTATCATTATTCTTTCAGGAAAACTTGGCTAGGCTTAGAAAGCAGCCCCCCAGGTCATTAACCTAGTAACACTGTATGAATCTATGAATGTAAAGTTAGTTGTTTACAGAAGTTAGGTTCTCACAGCATTCATGCCTGAAGTCAAAATAGGGAGACATTATCCATGTATCAAAAAGAAGTAAAAGAACTTGTACTCAGGAAGAATGAAATATTCACAGAATTACCTAGTAGAATGAGTTTAATCCAGGATAATATAGAAACCATGCCTGGTGAAAAAGTTAATTTAAAACTATACCAGACACAAGAAACACAATACTAAACATCTGAGATAGATGTACAGAAAATGCTTAAATTTGGGATTATCAAAGAATCCCAAATATTATTTATTTTTATTTGTTTGTCTTTGTTGACCAGGAAAGTCCATACATAATTTTAGCACAGCTCTCTCTCTCTCTCTCTCTATATATATATATATATATATATATATATATATATATATATATATACACACAGTAAATAATATTTAAATTAACAAATTAAGATAAATACGCAATGTAGTATGGATAGCATGTATACAAACTGATAAAGCACAAGAGTGCTTTCATTTTGCAAATTTTAGTAGGCTTGATGTTTTTTAATAATATAATAGCTTGAAGTTTTGTGATAAGGCACTAGATACATACAGCAGATTTTATAGAGTGCTAGAGTCATTAAATAAAAGAAAGACATTGTTGAGCTGGAGGATAACATTGATGTAAGTAAGGGAAATAGTTATGTGTGCTTTGTGCACAGAATTTAGGAAAGAGGGGTCTACTTTAATTAAACGAAAGTGAAATCCATCAAATACGAATCCGTCGACACATAAACAGCGAAATGTGGAAACATCAAGCGCACTAAATAGTGAAATCGGAAATGTCGAATTGTCATAGTTGGCCCATCTGCAGTATAGCTCCGTAAGGTAAGTGTGTGATAGTTACGGACCTTAGGGTTAGGGTGCGGGTTAAGATAAGTGCATAGATAGGTAATGTATGTAAGGTTTAGTGTAGGGTTTTGTTAAGTGTATGTGTGTGGAATATTTACTTTGTGTGGGTATAGTTCTGTAGGGTAAGTGTGCGGTAGTTACGGACCTTAGGGTTAGGGAGGGGTTAAGGGTAGTGCATAGATAGTTGTGTATGTGGGGTTTAGTGTAGGGTTACAAGTGGGGTTTTGGTGCTTTAATTTAGGGTTAGTAGTAGGGTTTTGGTAAGTGTATGAATGTGTTTTTTGTTGTTGTGTTTGCATAGGTAGTATGTTACGGGCGGTGGGGTTGGCCGACTATTGCGGTTTTGATGTTTAAATTTCGCGGTTTTGCATGTTTTACATTATCGCGTTTCACTGTTTATGTGTCGACGGATTCGTATTCATCGGATTCCACTTTCATTTAATTAAAGTAGACGCAGGAAAGAGTTCTAAAGGTACTGTAGAGAAGAAGAGGTTAGGTAGACTGTAGAAGTGCTTGGAAGAAAAAGTATAGGTAAGGTGAAAGAGAAAAAAAGGGAGTGTTAGTTGTCAGTAGAGGGGTGGGCTAAAGATTAATGTTAAAGGTTGTAGAAGGAGAAAACTTTCACCAGTAGATAGAATGGCATTTAGTAGTAGTCTCCCTACTAGTGGAAGTTTGCCAGTTGGCGTACTATTTGGATGGAGTGGCTAGATTTGCTGGCATGAGAAATAGGGGGAAGGTGGTTAGAAGAAGGAGTAGAATATTAAAGAAATGTGAAAAGAGGTGTATAATCTCAGACAAGAGTTAGGAGGATTTGTGGTAATTAAAAAAGGAAAGTATAAGGTCATACGAGAAATGTTAACCTGGAGGTGAGCACGAGCATGTCCAGGGCTGGCTTAGGTTTTGTTTTAGCACTATTTTGAAGCTGGTAGCTTATCAATAATTTTTATTTTTGGAGGGATAGAGTTCCACGGTTTGGAGACATAGCAGGAGTATAGTGGGTCCCCTGATGAGTTATTAGTTTTACTGGTACTTAGAAGCAGTTTTACATTGGATCAGATATCTCTTGTAGGGGTGAAATGCAGTAGCATATGTTTATTGTAGAGCATTTATAAGGATAATGTATAAGTTTATAAACAGTTAGTAGATGAGAGTATGTCAGGTAGTTGTTTATCTCAAGTCAGTTTAGCTGTTTTAAGGCCTCGTACTGGTGGGTTCTATATGCAATATTCTTCGAAAATTTTGCATCTTTATTATAACATGATGCTAGCTTGAATTTAAATGTAGCGTATATGTTAGTAAGGATAGAAGATGCCTATTCCAGGGAAGTGAGTGGTACTGCACCATCACATTGGTGCCATATGTCTGATGTTCCTGAAATTGTTGCAATAACTTCAGAAAGTTAAATAGCATCAATAATGTGATTCATATCCCATGCCCAGTGTGGTCAGATGATGCAGTGGTACAGTCATTGCTACTAACATTGTGGGCTTGCACACATACCTCATATGAGGTGACCTGTACTTCCAGCATCACTGTAAGTGTGAACCCCACCAGGATACACATGCATCACAACCATTGATGCCCTGCATCCCTTATACATGCAGACACCATAGAGGAGAAGTATATTGGTGGGTTTCACCACCATGACTCCAGGTCTTTACCTATTCTCAGTACCACGCCTGGCATCAATCAGCAGATGTAAAGGTGAGTGCAGTGTATTTGGCTGCACATTTCTTTGCTCAGCAGATGGAAGGTCATAATTATTTGTTCAAACATCCAGTTTAGCAAATGGATTTTTTATCAGATGTGTGCTTTGACATAACATGCAAGTGAGTTGTATATTAGGTGTGTGTGTGTTTGTGTGTGTGTGTCTGTGTGTGTGTGTGTGTGTGTGTGTGTGTGTGTGTGTGTGTGTGTGTGTGTGTGTGTGTGTGTGTGTGTGTGTGTGTCAGACTGTCTTGTTTTGTGGTAGTATTAGGGACAGGATTTTTTAAGTTAAGGTGTAGGATTAGGGGCAGTGTTAGAGTTTCTACATATCACTACCACTCATCAGAAAAATTTTTGGTTAGTATTATGGAGGGTTTTTAGTGTAAAGATCAAAAAAGGAAAGTGCTTTCCTTTGCAGTTTTTAGTAGGTTTGATGTTTTTTTTGATAGTGTAGCAGCTTGAAATATTGTATTCGGCTGTTTTACATTCGATTTAATGATACTGACATTTACCAGACTATAATTATGTGATCTAGGCACAGACAGATGCTACACACAATTTGATAGAGATGGTGAGTGTGGTGTGTAGCCTGTATCTGGATGTGCAACAGCTGCATGGACTCTGGGATGATCTGCAGTACCTACAGAGTAAACTCATATGTACAGACTTGGAGCAAATATAAATGCTGAGGTCAAGTGATAGCCCACATGACATCCATCAGTATGTCCATGAGGCAGATCGCAACAGCCTGTTATTGCACCTCCTCAGGCCATACCAACTATGGTCATGCAAGGAGTTGTATGGGAGAGGGACAATCACAGGCCTGGCCTTCACAAATGGTATACACCATTCCAGAGACTGTATCATTGTCACCCCCTGCCCATAACAGCCAAGACACCTAGGCATGGCTCATCTAATGGTTATAGTCAATGATGCTTTTCAGGTTTCACCCCTAGGATGTGTAGCCATGCTACTAATTCCATTTCCCACACTTCTACACCATCTCTGTCGCCTACTGGCCAACATATTGCAGCACCTATCTATTCTCATTGTCCATGTTGCAGCTGCTGTCTGCCTAGTGGATCCTAATGTAGGATACCACATCAGGGTTCCCACACATGCTTATAAAATATTACACCATCTCTGCCACAGAATGCATCAAGCCCTGAAACCATATTGCCCATGCTCATACCATGGTAGTTCCACCCCCATCACTGAAGGAAGTGATCTCTAACTCCCCATAACATGCTATCCATCTGAGAAACTACCTCATCCACATTCCCATGAACTTTATCCATATAACAGAATTGCTGTTAACTGCCAATATGCCCAAACCACCTGTACAGATGATAATGACTGCATCATATCGAACTTGTGTGGATAAGGTAATGTCTTATGCAAAGCATGGCAAGTCAGTGCACTGTAATACACAGCATAGATGTGATAATTCATGTACCAGTTTTATTCTGTGTTCTCTGTATCATAGCCTGTAGCTGTGGACCAGACACTGCCTCCTTACTGGTGCCACAACATATTGCTCCCATCTCTGCCTTGCATGGGGTACCAGAGCAGCTGGTTACTCGAATGACTCTGCACCTGACTCCATAATTGCTGCTGCACCAGTTCTCCAAGGCAGTGCTGCAATGTTGCCATGTTGTACCTGTTTACATATTAAAATAGTGTGAAACATGGCACACACTATGCATATCTGGCTGCATATTCATATGTGTGTACTGTACTGCACTACCAAATGTATCCAAGCAGTGGAATAGTCCATTCAGGAGTCCAACAAGTGTTCATAAATGTTCCATGTCTTTGATCACACAGTGTTGTATGACATCTGTTGGGACAGCACTTGTCTAGGGGTTTCAAATGGAGTCATCATACAGAGTTCCAAGACAAATCCAGTATCACCTACAACACACAATAGCTGACACCATTATTTATGGCCTGCTGCCTGCTTGAATGGAATCCATATATCCTGGCCTGTGTACATCTTACAACTGGATGACCCTGTAGGAATTCACCTTACATGAAACACTGGTAGAAGTTTCATAAGTTCTTGGTGTGAAAATTACGATCTCTACCTCAGTGGGGCACGAACAGATTTTATATAATACCCTGTGCATTATACTACATCTGGCAGTTAAGAGAGGATAGAAGGCCTTAATAGTGATGAGTGCAGTCAGTAGCCCAAGGACCTCAAGAAAATGGGTGATGCTGTAAAACGCTTGCACAGTGTTGGTTCTCTCCCCTTCTATCTGTGGAAAGTGCATATGATTTTCTACATGCAGCAGCATTGTGTCAAGGAACTGGTGTAGGATTTGAGGCTGATGCCATTTAGATTCCTAGACTGCCTTTGTCATATGTTGAAAAGTGGTCACTGTAACAAGGATGGTTAGTGTTATACAGACATTCATATCCACAGGCATGGGCAGTGTATGCATCTCCATTGACTCCACTTGTGGGTGGTGTACATCTACTAATGCCTATGTGGTGTCCTAGTGGTCAAAAATATTCTATTCATAGAGGTGATGGTATGTTATCTACTGCTGGACCCGTCTCAGACCTGGAGGGTGGTAACACATAGTGTCATGGACACTAACTCTAAAACTAGCTTCTAAAACCTTTTCAGTCATTCTTAACACATTAGTGTGAATGAAGCTTCTGTACAGTGAAACAGCATTGTAGCCAGAGTGGGATGAGGGGGCCAGCCATCCTGGGCAGAAGGTCTTCAGGGGAACAATTGTGAGTGCTGAGAACAGCTTTTTATCTTTCTTTTCTTTTTTATATTTGCTCCTCTCAAGTTGGCATGGAGTGTCACACCGGAACAGGGCACCAGATTGAGGAGTGACACCAGTACCAGATGAGCCAACTACAGCACAACACTGAAAAATCCTGGCATTGAGAATAGATGAGCATCACATCCCACAGGGTTATACTTACATGTCTGTAAATCACTGTGCCATGTCTTATTATGCCATTTGTGCAAATAATGAGTCTTATTTGCCTGTTAGCAGTCATTTATAGGATCATAGGTTCATAAGTGATCACTAGGCTAATGGCACAAGAGCCTTTATAAGCCTAGTCAATAATACCCAGAATATGACAGTATTATATCTTAATTCCTCAGATATGGGATGGGGTAGTATCAGAGTAGTGGTCTTTGGGTGTTGGAGCCCTCAGTCATTTTACAGACTGTCTCTGTCCATAAGGGGCATGGGCAGAACCCCAGGAGTGAATTTACTGTTCCCCATCCATTTACTCCAATTCTTTTTGAAGAGACTGAGTAACAGGCTTTGTTTTACAAAGATGGGAAGTTTATAACATAGAAGAGGTACCCTTTGGATATGAATCTGTCCCTCCAGCAAGTTCTATTCGAGTCACAAATAAGGTTCAGGTTCATGGAACACGTAACCCTTGTATAACTTTTCTTGTGAATATGTAACATTTTCATCATGGCAGGATCAGAGAATGCCTTCTAGATGATTCTTAAGTCACTTCTTAGTAAATGATATGAAATGAAGTAAAGGGATAGGCCATTTAGTTGGTCCACATAAGACATGTGTCTTATGCTTTGTATGTTTTTTAGTGAGAAACCTCTGGGTCTGCTCTTATTGGTGCAAGTGCCTGGTTAGGTACATGCAGAAGGGAACACTGTACTCGATTATGTGCCTGATTTGGGCCAAGCACAATGGCACTATGACTTCCTTTGACCCTGATGCCATGCCATGCCTTTACTTATAAGTAGAGCCACACAGAAGGATTTCCTCATTACTGTAGCTACCTAGTGGTCAAAGTTTAGGCTACTATCTGTATTTGTTCCTAGGTCCCTCATCAATGGATCTACATTTAGGGGTGTGCTATCAATACCATAATTTGCAGGGGTATCTGATTTTTTAAAGAGTATGATTATGTATTTCTTAGCATTTAATCTCAGACCATGGTTTTGGCCTGTTTGTAGGATGTCAACATCGTCTGGGGATTCAGTGGTTGCTACCAGTTTACAGTCACTGGTGAACTTGGTGAGTTCTTGGCCCCAACATTGGTCTTCACTTCAGAAAAGTATATACCAAACAGGAGAGGTCCCAACATTGAGCCCTGCGGGATACCACTAGCAACAAGTTTCTTATCAGATGAGATTTGTCTATCTGGACCATATGTGTGCTGTCAGTGAGCCAGTTTGCGATCCGCCTAATGATGTAGAAGTTTATGCCTAACACAGTAAGTTTATATGACTCCTAAGTGAGGAAATGTGTAGAAAGATTTGGCCAGGTCAAGACAAGTAGTGTGTGCCATTTTACCCTCATGCATGGCACTGGTGACTTTTTCAAAGAAGTCCACCAGATTGAGCAGGCAAAACCTCCCTTTGACAAAGCCAGATTGGATCTGGTCCAGTGTTTAAAGATATCCTATGTCATTATTGATCAGTTCCATGATAATTCTCTCCATGACCTTGCAGATAAGACTGGTCAAGCTTATGTGTCTGTAGTTCCCTGGGTCAGTTGATGCCCCCCCCCCTCTTGTGTAGACGGATGACTGTTGCAGTCTTCCATTCCTCTGGGACAAAGCCTGTCTGGAGGCTGTGGTTAAAGAGGGTTTCTACTGGCTTTGATAGATTCTGCTTTAAGCTATTTAAAAAGCATCCTGAAATGATGTTGGGACCCATGGAGGCTGTGTTTTTGGCTTTAGTGAGTGCAGTAAGGACCTGTTCCCTCATAATGACCATTAGAGTGATGGTTGCATGTATTTCTTTTGGTTTGGTAGAAGGTGATGGGAGAAAAGTTTAAAATGAGCATGTTGGCTGGCAGGTTTGCTGTAGTTTCAGGCTGGGTGTAAGTGTTGCATTTTATGATTAACTCCACACATTTCTGAGCATTTCCCCTGAAGTTACAAACAAAATTAAAAAAAAAAACTTATGGTTATCTTTCACCTGGGAAACTATCTTTGCTTTGTAGTTTGCTTTGGAAGATATGACCTGCTGTCTAATTTGTTTGTTTAGACTGGTGAGTGCCTTTTTACACTATTTTGTCTGTTCCGTCTTGGCTTTGGAGAGGATTTTTTTTTCTTTTTGTTGAATAAACTATTTATGCTAGGGGTACAACAGGGTGGTTTATTTTTTCCAGTAACCATAGGTTTGACTCTGACAGGTACTGTCTCCTCTGAGCAGCTATGAATGTGGTTGTACAGTGCTTTTGTGTACACTACAGAGTAAGCCTCTGTCATCCTGGTTTGGAGGGGCTTGGAAGTTCAGTAATCTGTCACTTAGTTTGAGGTAATTGGCCTTAGCAAACTTCTTAACAGTTTTGGAGTTTGATGGAGATTCTATGTTAGTTTTAATACGAAAGGAGACAATTTTGTGGTCAGGTCTTACCATGGAGGAGTTAATACATAGGAGGGAGCAGCATTCCCCATGTTCATGAGTTCCAAGTCTAGAATATTTGTACGTGTAGTTGGAGAACTAACTAGTTGTTCCAGAGTGTTTACATTGACAAAGTACAGAAACCTGGGTGACGCAGTGGTGCAGCGGTTAACGTTGTCACCTCACAGCAAGAGGTTCTCCAGTTTGATTCTCAACTGAGGTGCCTTCTGTGCAGAGTTTGCATGTTCTCCCTGCATTCGCGTGGGTTTCCTCCGGGTACTCCGGTTTCCTCTCAAATTCTAAAAGACATGCGTCTGGAGCAGTTCTCCCAGGGCCTTTGCTGAAAATAGGCTATGTCCTAGTCGGACATTCCCGGTCAACAAATGTTAAATAAATAAAATAAATAAAAACCTCTGAGCAAGTGAATTATGGCTTGTATAGGTCTCCCAGTTAATGTAGTTGAAGTCACCCATAAGTATGGTATTAAGAAAAAAGACCTTAGGTGTCATCCACAGCTTCAGGCTTCAGACTGTTAAAACACAATTTATTAATCGCTTAAAAAGTGAAGCTGACAGGATGTAAACTTCACTAGAATATGATGAACTGAAAATAGTTAAATATCCAAGCAGTTGTCATCTACAGCTTCAAACTTTAGGCTGTTAAAACTCAATTTATTGAAAGCTTACATAGTGAAGCTGACAAAATGCAAACTTCACTGAAGTACTGAAATAATTAGCCTAGTAATTAACATCCACAACTTCAGGCTTCAAGTTGTTAAAGCACAGTTAATAGATGCTTTGTAAGCAAAGCTGACAAAAACATATACTTCACTGGAGTGTAAAAAGCTGATGAAATTGTCCAAGTGATAAGCGCTTTCGGCAGATGCCTTCTTCAGATCGTATAAAAGTGTGGTTAGCTCTTCCTGTTTATAAAGGAAACACAATCAAGAGCTGGTAGCTAATTGTCTTTGGTGTTCTTAAAGGCACAGGACAAAAATAAATGTTCAAAGTGGAGATCTGTCTCCTATAACGTAGTTCAATGTTAGAAATGCTAGAATCATGTATTAATGTCCCTGCTCTAATCCTGACTAAAGTATTTGCTCCATCTAATCCATTCTCTCTCTCCCTTTTTTCTCTACATCCTGCTTCCTCTCTTTTTCTTTCTATTCTCTACCTCTTTAAACTCCTCCTCTTCATCTTTCCTCCTTATGACTACTAATTTCTTCCATACTAGTATTTCTCTTTATTCTTGCTCTCTCCTTTTTTTGCTGCTTCTCTCTCCTTGATCTTTGATCTCTCTTCTTGGTATTAAAACATGCTAGTATGTTCATCTGGATGTTACTTGTACCCTAAATTGTCGACTTCCTCTTCTTCCTTTTGTCAACTTTCTCTCATTTCTCTTACCCTGCTCTTACTCTTACTACTCTTGTGTTAGAAATAGGTAATAATGTGTACTATGATTTATTTTTTTGTGCTGAAAATGTATTTTTGTTTTTGTTTAAATGTGGAGCTTTTCTCCCCGGGCCTCTGCTGAAAATGGAAATATATCCAGTTGGACTAGCCCGGTTAACAAATGTAAAATAAAATAAATAAATAAATAAATAATGTTTGGTAGGTTTCTTCTAGATTTTAGAACAGGTCTGAGAGGTACTGTTGTATTGAGACCTGGGGGTCAATTGGCTCTAAAATTATTGATTCAAAAGATCTCTCTCAATTCTGTCCTGTTATGGACATCTCCTTCCCTGATGTTTTGGGTGACCACTTCCACAGCTTTAAACAAGAAATTGTGCGTAGAATGGACCAATACGTGTGCTGCTAAGGCATTATGTGGAACTTTCTGATCAATGTCTCTGACATGTTGTAGAATGCAATCCTTTAGTCGTTGCTCAGTTTTACCAAGGTAAAAAGCTTGGCACTTGCGACAGGTAGCCAAATAGATTATGTGGCTAGTAGTACAATCAGCATAAACATCGAAATGAAAGTTACGTCCAGATACTGGATGAAGAAAAGTATTACTAGTATCTAAGTAAGGACAAGCTTTGCATCTGCAGCATTTAAAAGTACCTTTGCGGTCTGATAGTGGACCACTACATTTAAAGCCATCTTTATGGCATAGTAATCTCTTGATATTCTTTTTATTCTTGTAAAGAAACCTGGGTCTCTCTCCAACAATGTTCTTTATTTTGTCATCTGCTGTCAGAATTGGCCAAAATTTCCTGATCACTTCGCAGACCTGTCCATTGTCTGAACTGAAAGTAAGTATACATCCAAGTTGTTGAGGTGTTATATCATTAGACTGTCTTCGTGATACTTGTTCAGATCTCTCTGAGTAATAAGGTTGACCTCTTTGCTTTCTATAGGCTTGCACCTGTGTAATTGGTGGAAAATTGTTCTCCTGGTAAGCCCTGTCCTTCAAATATCTATGTAGATTGGATTGCTCTTTCAAGAATTCCTCCTCATCAGTACATAGTCTTGAGACTCTTAAAATTTGATTGTCAAAGATATTATCAAAAATATATCTTGGATGCATGCTCTGCCTGTGTAAGAAATGATTTTGCCAGGTCTCTTTCCTATGCACCCCAGTGGAGAGACCTTGAATTGGATATAAACGTATCTTGACATCCAAGAAATTTATGACTGAGGAAGAGCTAACCACACTTTTATACGATCTGAAGAAGGCATCTGCCGAATGCACTTATCGCTTGGACATTTTCATCAGCTTTTTACACTCCAGTGAAGTATATGTTTTTGTCAGCTTTGCTTACAAAGCATCTATTAACTGTGCTTTAACAACTTGAAGCCTGAAGTTATGGATGTTAATTACTAGGCTAATTATTTCAGTACTTCAGTGAAGTTTGCATTCTGTCAGCTTCACTTTTTAAGCTTTCAATAAATTGAATTTTAACAGCCTGAAGTTTGAAGCTGTGGATGACAACTGCTTGGATATTTAACTATTTTCAGTTCATCATATTTTAGTGAAGTTTACATCCTGTCAGCTTCACCTTTTAAGCGATTAATAAATTGTGTTTTAACAGTCTGAAGCCTGAAGCTGTGGAAGACACCCAAGGTCTTTTTTCTTTGTTCATTTGCCTACCCTCGGTGTCTTTAGTAGTGGTGAGGAGAATTTATTTTCTGTTTTGTTGCTTGTTTCTCCCACTCTACACATGGCAGAAGGGCAAACAGGAGCAGCAGTGAAAATGAAATCATGTAACTTTCCTGGTTTTTCTAGAGACATCGCAAATCCACATTTAACTATTAATTTTAGTAGTGACTGTTTAGCACCTAATGCTACATACCTTGCAGTAGATGTTAGTTTTTCTGACACACTTCGTGAAGTAGAAAATGCTGCTTATCGCCTTAAAAGGCTTCAATGGCAACGCTTCCATTTGGAAGCTTGCCTATTTCATCAGATAGTACCAAGAGGAATGAGTGTTAAATGCCTTCCCTCCTATGGAAACACGTATCCAGAGCTGTTAGCCCAATGGCAAAGGATCAATTTGGAAACTAGCCAAAAATATATGAGGCTGCTCATCGATTTTTTTAAACCTGAAGAAGAACAAATTTCCTCTTTTATTTCTAAGAAACAAGAAGAACTGGTACATAGTGATTTGCAGGACCAGCATTTAAGCCAGATTGAACAGTTACAAGTGAACTTAAACACTTATGATAATAAGCTTAAACTATAAAAAATGGGTAAACTGAATCGAGATCATAGGGATTTTACTAACGGTCACATCTTTGAATGGCCTAGAGAGGACAATACTAGTCGAGGACGTCCCCATTTTTCAACTACCAAACAAAGGAAAGCCATACAAGGTTTGGCTGTAAAAGAGACTGTTAACACTTTGCATCCTTCTCAAACAACTACTACCTCATCAACTTCTCTTCCCTCTTCGACTTTATCTACAGGAGAGGAGGTTCCTACTGTCAGCACTGATATTGTCACCAGGGATCTGGGAGGTACTGGTGCTAATGATACCAATGATGGTAGTAATTCCAACACCACCATCAATTGTGCTACTAGACCTAAAGAAGCGACGACGCACCTACCAGTAAACTGGCTGTTGCCTCTTTTTGTGAGGGAGAATTCATACAGGCCACAGAGGACACAGAGTCAAAAACGCAAACGGAAGAAGTTTGTGTACTAAATATTGGGGGTAATGACTTAGTAGTTAACTTATCTAAGATCACACTGGATCCTGATGTTATCAGCCTGTTAAACAAGGGGCTGAGTTTTATTCCAGCTGTTTCTTCTGATGTGAATGAATTCATGACGGATGTTAGGTTGTTTTGCAGGAACGTGTCCCTGAAATGTATTTTTGGAGAAGGTTCTACAAAAGAACAGCAGACCTATAAGAAATTGAGTTTATTTACTCCAGTTAATCCTCCTCAAATAGAACTTTTTATGAAATTATGTGAGGATGAGATAAACAAGGTGAGAGGTACAACAGATAAAGTTAAGAATTGTTTCTATAACTTGAACAGGAAAGAAAAAGAGGCTCTCCAACAGCTGAGAAGGACAGATAGCTTGGTGATTAAACCAGTAGATAAAGGTTGCTGCATAGTAGTGATGGATGCAGACTGGTATCATAATAAGGTTTCACTGATGTTGGATGACAACATGACTTATCGCAAATTGAGTAAGAAAGAAGTAAATCAGAGAATTGAACGTATCAGAGGGAGCACCTATGATCTATTGATGGAAAGAAGGATCAGTCAAGATTTATATGAATTTTTTGAAACACATCATCCTATGTTTCCCAGCATTGGTGGATTACCTAAGATACATAAAGATCTTTTGGACCCTCCCTTACGTCCCATTGTCTCTGGGAGAGGATGGATCACTGAATCCATATCCATGTATGTTGAAAATGAACTCAAGAAAGCTTTGCCTTATGCTACCACTGTCTTGAAGGATACAGGCAGCTTCTTGAAAGACTTGTTCTCCAAGGCTAAGTCTCTGGATGGCTTTGATAACCTTCTACTTGTAACTATGGACATAACCAGTCTCTTTACTGTGATCCCCCATGAGTATGGCCTGAGGGCCTTACATTATTTTCTGATTAGACATCATTTAACAATGGAACCTCTTTGTTCTCTGCTGGAATTAGTCCTTGAGAATAACATCTTTATGTATGGAGATACCTTTTATTTGCAAACCTGGGGTGTGGCCATGGGAACTCCATGTGCCAACAGTTATTCAAACTTGGTCTTGGCTGAGTGGGAATTTAAAACAATCTTCAGTGATGGAAATATCTGGAAGAATGAACGTGTCTATTACAGGCGATTTGTGGATGATGTTTTTTGTTTATGGAAAGGAGGCATTGACCAATTGGATTTTTTGTCAGCTTTATTAACAACAGCACTGACTTCCTTCAAATGAAACACTCATCCTCAGTCATAGATTTCTTGGATGTCAAGATATGTTTAGATCCAATTCAAGGTCTCTCCACTGGGGTGCATAGGAAAGAGACCTGGCAAAATAATTTCTTACACAGGCAGAGCATGCATCCAAGACATATTTTTGATAATATCTTTGACAATCAAATTTTAAGAGTCTCAAGACTATGTACGGATGAGGAGGAATTCTTGGAAGAGCAATCCAATCTACATAGATATTTGAAGGACAGGGCTTACCAGGAGAACAATTTTCCACCAATTTCACAGGTGCAAGCCTATAGAAAGCAAAGAGGTCAACCTTATTACTTAAAGAGGTCTGAACAAACATCACAAAGATAGTCTAATGATATAACACCTCAAAAACTTAGATGTATGCTTACTTACAGTTCAGACAATCGACAGGTCTGCGAAGTGATCAGGAAATTTTGGCCAATTCTGACAGCGGATGACAAAATAAAGAGCATCGTTAGAGAGAGACCCAGGTTTCTTTACAAGAATAAAAAGAATATCAAGAGATCACTATGCCATAAAGATGGCTTTAAACGTAATGGTCCACTATCAGACCGCAAAGGTACTTTTAAATGCTGCAGATGCAAAGCTTGTCCTTACTTAGATACTAGTAATACTTTTCTTCATCCAGTATCTGGATGTAACTTTCATTTCAATGTTTATGCTGATTGTACTACTAGCCACATAATCTATTTGGCTACCTGTCGCAAGTGCCAAGCATTTTACCTTTGTAAAACTGACCAAAGACTAAAGGATCGCATTCTACGACATGTCAGAGACATTGACCAGAAAGTTCCACATAATGCCTTAGCAGCACACGTATTGGTCCATTCTACGCACAATTTCTTGTTTAAAGTGGAAGTGGTCACCCAAAACATCAGGGAAGTAGATGTCCATAACAGGACAGAACTGAGAGAGATCTTTTGGATCAATAATTTTAGAGCCAATCGACCCCCAGGTCTCAATACAATAGTACCTCTCAGACCTGTTCTAAAATCTAGAAGAAACCTACCAAACATTAATACATGATTCTAGCATTTCTAACATTGAACTACATTATAGGAGACAGATCTCCACTTTGAACATTTATTTTTGTCCTGTGCCTTTAAGAACACCAAAGACAATTAGCTACCAGCTCTTGATTGTGTTTCCTTTATAAACAGGAAGAGCTAACCACACTTTTATACGATCTGAAGAAGGCATCTGCCGAAAGCGCTTATCGTTTGGACAATTTCATCAGCTTTTTACACTCCAGTGAAGTATATGTTTTTGTCAGCTTTGCTTACAAAGCATCTATTAACTGTGCTTTAACAACTTGAAGCCTGAAGTTGTGGATGTTAATTACTAGGCTAATTATTTCTGTACTTCAGTGAAGTTTGCATTTTGTCAGCTTCACTTTGTAAGCTTTCAATAAATTGAGTTTTAACAGCCTGAGGTTTGAAGCTGTGGATGACAACTGCTTGGATATTTAACTATTTTCAGTTCATCATATTCTAGTGAAGTTTACATCCTGTCAGCTTCACTTTTTAAGCGATTAATAAATTGTGTTTTAACAGTCTGAAGCCTGAAGCTGTGGATGACACCTAAGGTCTTTTTTCTTTGTTCATTTATCTACCCTTGGTGTCTTTAGTAGTGGTGAGGAGAATTTATTTTCTGTTCCATAAGTATGGTATTGGGGTCCAGGACGTTTACGTAGGAGGTATGGTTTCCATACTCATGTTAGGGATCTGTACCTAGCAAGGATATGATAGGGGGTCACACCAAAGGTTAGTTTGGCATGAAGCAGCTCAAGTGAGTCATATTGTTGGACCAGTCTAGTGGTGCACTTGTCCTTTATGAAGACTGAGGACCTCCTCCCTTTGTTTTATCCTGAGCCGAGGGGGAACAAAATGTATGAAAGGCATTGTAGCCTTTGATAGCCAGGGTGCTTTCCATGTGTCATAACCATGTTTCCGTGACTGCACATATGTTTGCATACTTCAGGGTGAGGAGTGCTTCCAGGGAGTGCAGTTTTTTAATTAAACTCCTAGCACTGAGTAGGAGTACCTTTAGGTGGTTGTGACTGATTTTGTCATGTTGGAGGGTTTAACAAATTGGCACAACTAAAAAAAGGCAGTAGGGATAGATAAAGTTTTTGCCAGTATTCATAAGCCAATTGGTGACATGTGCAAACCATCTCTGGCAAAGCATCATAGTTTGTCAATCATTGTCTCTACAGGCTGACAGATACTGGATCCACTTGTTGTGAAAAACTAAGCCAATTGTTAAAGTCAATCATTTTTTAATGATACTGTGGTCTCATTACTGGTTAAGGTTGGACGCTACTCACAGCTAGATTCATACCCAACTGAGACACATATTCAGAGAGCTCCAACATGTCTCTCTTCATGTAGTCCAGTGAGGTAGATCTTAGGTCATTTATGCCCACATAGACCATGACCGTATTATGTTGATACTTGTTCATAGGTTCATAGGTTCATAGGTTCATACTAGGCTATCTGCCCGAGGGCATTTACAAGCCTAGCCCATCGTTTTGTGGCTTACGCCACCCCTTTAGTATGGGGAACTATACCCATTATTTTGCTGTGCCTCTGTCGAGCAGTGACACTGAGGTAATCCCTGGGGTATATCTGCGATCTCCCATCCATTGGTCAAGATTTCTCTTGAACAAGGCCAGCGAGGTGCTCTGCCTCACATGTACAGGGATTTTGTTCCACAGCATAGGGAGTCTTTGGGTGATGAATCTATCCCTCCAGCACGTCCTATTAATAGCCGTGTCGAGGTTTAAGTCTCCCGCCCTTGTGGCTCTGATGGATCTAGATTTTTTGAGGTGAAGCATATTCATCAAATCTGGGTTTGACATGGCCTTGTATGTTAGGCAAAGGTCACCTCTGAGCAAGCGGTAAGCAACTGAATAGAGCTGGAGTTCTTTCTTGTGGTTTAAAGACCTAGGTGCATGTGTGATCTGGTGGATCCTGGCTCCAGACAGACAGCTCACTGTGATCTTCTCCTTGTTTATCCTGGGAAAGGTGGATCAGTAGGTCTTATAATGGAGTCCTCAATAACTAATATGTTTGGCTCTGCAGTGTGTTCCCTTATGGGCTTGGAACTTGAGCTACTATGATTTTCAGAGTTATGTGCTATGTGAGGTGCTTTCTTTTTTGAGTGTATGTGGGTCCATTGAGAGATGATTTTAGGAGGTGTTGGAGGTTTGGGTAGATTACATTTGAGTACCTCCACATATGTGGGTCTATGAGTTTGCTCCATAGTGATAGTAGTAAGTGTTTTGAGTGTAACACTGACAACCTGGTTTGCATTTTCATGTGTGCATGTGAGAGCTTTGCCTCCAATGACATTGTGTATCTACATCTCTTACATACTGTGTTTGTCTGTTTTAAAATTAAGTGGTTATCAGTGAAAATGAGGCAGTTACTACAACTGCCACAGGATGTCTGTACCCACCAGGCCAGAAAAAGAGATGACAGGGAAGCAACTATCCATTATATCATATCCTTAGCAGATGGGAAGGAGTAGTGGAGATTCACTTAAAGGTCTAAGTGAGAGTATTTAGTAGTATACTATAGGATGCCCTTCAGTGATGCTGCCATCTGCGCAAACTCACAGCTCTTCAAGCAGCTACGAACAGTGGGTGACTATGGAGAGTGTTTAATATTAAGGATTTTAAACTGGAGAGGTTGGCATATAGATATATATATATATATATATATATATATATATATATATATATATACACAAGGCATGGGTAATCAAGGATTTTATACCAGCAGGATGAAAGTCTTTTACACAGTTAAGCCCTCAGGCCAATCAGATATACACACAATAAGCTTGCATCAACCCTCTGCTTCCACCAGAGAGCAGAATAAAATCCTCTTAATGTATAACACGCTGGTTTTGAGCTCAAGTGCAGTAACAAATGGTTTACAACACACAGCAGAACTCCTGAAGTACCAGGAATCCTTGGAAATAAGTTTAGAGACTCTGAGAAATGTTTCCAAATACAGAAAAATTTGTGCAAACATCACATAGTTAGCTATATATCATGACTAGTTTTTTGTTTCTCTCTTAGTGCAATGATGTTATATTTGTCCCTGAATCACTGCCTTCCTGCACTTCTCATTTCAGCATGCTATTTTACTTAACACTATGCACTAAATGTTTCTGAGTACCTCTCCCCCTTAGTTTCACTATTCTGGGACATGGATATAGGTCTCAGAATTTTGATTAACATAGAACTCACCAATGTATAGACAGCTGACTTCAGTTTCCCCTCATTTTACCATTTTAATGATACACCTCAAAATCAACTTCAGTGAATTCAATTCTTACAAGTAAAGTAACATTGTTACCTTATTTTAAGCCAGTATTTTAAGCCGGATGTTAGTTTAACTGTAATCAAGTATTATAGACAAAAACTGTACAGTGGATGAAAGCATATATTCTTTGTCCAAAATACTGGTCTACAATTAATTTAATTTTTGCACTGCAATCAAAATATGTACAAAAAGCTGCTAGACCATCATTTACTAACTTACCTCTAGCAGGTCTTAACTGTCTTTTGGCTTTTCCCGGTTAGGGGTCGCCACAGCGGAACTCCGGTCCGCTAATGATTGTCAGTAGATTTTTACGTGCTGGCTTGCCAGGCCTAACGAACAACCTTCAATGAAGGAACACCCATTCATGCATGTCGACACACAGAAGACGCTCTAACTGAGAATCTAACGTGCAACGTCTAACTGTGAGGTGACAACGCTACCGCAGCACCACCACTGCAGTCTCACTTACCAGTTTTTCTCCCTTCCAGATAAACAGGACCCTCTTTATTAATTTCCTGTAACAACTATTCAAGTTTCTGTAAAACTGTACCATAAAACTAAGTATACAAAAAAAAAAAAAAACAGAAATTCTTCAAACACATCACTCCTATCTGTACTTAAACAAGTCCAAGGAAAGCAGGAAAATATACTTAAGAGCACAAATCAGCAATGAAAATATTCAAAATTCATCAGGAACTGTATATCCACAAAGAAGCTGGAGCAGTAATTAGATCTACAAAAACAATGCTTTTTTCAATGTTGTTTAGAGTTTATGCAAGATTCTTTAATGTAAAGTAGGGAAAAGCTTTGCAGACTGGAATAAGTGGGTTTGTGGGTTGTCTCTGGCCTATGGATAGCACCTCACACTGTTCTGCAATGTTTTAGGACAAATGGAGTGTGGTGTGAAGTTGCAGGAAACATTTAATTTACTCACCTAATTATTACACAACAGATTCTTTTTACAAAGTCATTAATGTAATGCATAGAGTACATCCCCCCTTTTGGTATGTACCTCACAAGACATCCACAACAACTGGAAAGACCACAAAAATACCTCACAAAGAGGATTACTGGCCTCAAACAGATGCCCTATGCAGACCGTCTAAAAAAACTACAGCTTTACTCCATCGCATATCGCCTACTCAGGGGCAATCTCTGCCTAACATACAAAGCTATGTCAAACCCAGAGCTGTTGGACATGCTCCACTTAAAGAAATCCTAATCCCTCCAAGCTACACGCTCTAGGGACCTTAACCATGTCACCACAATAAACAGAACATGCTGGAGGGATAGATTCCTGTCCCAGAGACTTCCCATACTCTGGAACAGATTACCTATCTATGTCAAGCAGAGCTCCTCATTAGCACTCTTCAAGAAAAATCTTGATGATTGGATGGGAAATGGGAAATTCACCCTGGGGATCACTTATGTGGCTCTGCTCGACAGGGGCACAGGAAAATAATTTTCTTGGGTGGCGAAAGCCAGGGTACATTTTTTGGCTAGGCTTGTATGGACCCTAGGGCCGATAGCCTAGTACCTACCTATGAACCTATGTCATTTTTCATATACAGAATAAAAATGATTTATTTACAGTCTATTAATAGACTATATGATCAGCAAATACAATATATCATTCTTGAATGCACACTCAGCACAGCAGTTCATAATTCACAGGCATAGCCCTAAGATAACTGCACTGAATATTTTATACAAAATATTTTTAAAGTTCCAAAAGTTATAATAGTGTATTTCTTACTGCAAATTCTCTTATCATAAAGTATGCCTTAATCAGAATTGCTTATAATTTCTTTTCATTAAGGTAGTATGTGGTGGATAGCATTCTTTCTAACCTATACATTTCAAAACTAATGTTTCATGTAGCTTAGATACAAAACTTTGACAAAAAAGATTCAGAAATTGTGTATTTCTTCTGAGGTTTGTTATCCATATCTGATCTAAAACTGGCTCTATTAAAGTTGAAACGTTAGCATAGCTACATTCCCATCTTTGTCTCTCATGAAATAATTGCAGTTAAAATCTCAAGAGTACATTAAGAAAAATAAAACAAATGTATCACTTTCAACAAGGAAAATCCCAATCCCTCCATGCTAATGTTTTGTTCTACCACTACTTTACCAAATGCATCAACCATAAATCTGATGCATTACAAATGCAAAAACTTGTTTGAAGTATCATCTGTTCAGCAAAATGTCCCATGGAGATTTTTATCCTCAGATTATCTAATAGTTTCCTTATGGTCATGCATGCAAAGTACAATGTACCTGTGACATGTAATGCTCTGTGCATATGCTGAGTGACTGCTGTAGGACTATGCATATTATTCATGCTGGTAATAAAATACTTAGCTTAAAGTTTAGGGGATGTCTTCTTGTTGCATGTGGAATATGTCAGCTTTGACCAGTTGAGACATTTCTTGGAACACTCATTGATCTTGATACACCTAAATTTTTCCTGACACTAAAACCTGTAGTCTCCATAACTAGAATCATAAAGCTATCCTAAAATACATACATCTGTTTATCTATCTACAAAATGAGAAACAATGACCCTATATTACAACTTAATTATTATTTTTCCATTGTCATTATATCAGTAACTTAACATCTAGCTTAGGCGGGAATTGCACAGCTACTATTACCTTCCTGGGCTGGACTATACAACCCTGTCCACCCCAAATGTAATCCCTCATCATACACTTCAAAACATTGTGTTCCAGTTTATGACCTCTGACTCACTCACACTCACAGTAAATTTAAATCTCACACACTCAGAGATTTATGGGAAGTCTGACACAGGTTTCCAGATGTGTTCCTTCCCTAATACAAATGGTAAATGCTGCCACCAGAGTCAGACAGGTCTACACACCCTTCAAAGGGTGATCAGTTATGAAAAATTAAATATGAGCAGAAGTAGCCAGCCCATTTGAGGTGACGTGCGGAGTATCAAACAGGTAAAAACACTCTCTAATCTCTAAAGAACACAGTGATTGTCCAGCCACAATATAAAGTAATGAAAAAGATTTAATAATAAGTAAAATGATTACAAGAATGTAAATAAATAACTTTGAAAAATAAGCAGAAGAATTCAGTCACCAGAAATATACAATTAAACTGTAAGATAGAAGTCCGTCATCTTAGAAAAACTCTATCTAAATAACTAGGCTTTCCTAATCTAACTAGACAATACTGTTCCTGATCTAATCTAAAACATAAACAAGGCAAAGGCAGGCTTACAGTTCTTTTGTAAGACCTTTTTCTTGGGTGTCTACTGCACAGCACTGTGACTGCAACTCTCAACTAACTGCTGCTCTTCCCAAACTGCTCTGCTTAACAGTCTCAACTGTCTTATTTTAAAAAAATAACAGTCAGCTGTTTAAAATAAGTCCCTTTTCCTGTCAATCAGCTGTTCAAATAATCATCTATCAACCACGAACGTTCTAATGACATCGCTTACTGTTCAGCTGATTCTCTGCAGACAGCTTGTATTTTAAATTCCCCCTCAGAAACGTGCAATTAGAAATGTACCAAAACACTGACAGGTTATGTAAACATTTTGTATAAGCAGGGAGATACTCAACATTTAAAAAACTTGAGAACATACACAAATCTCCTGCCAGACATGTTAACACAGATGACAGTGTTTCAGTTTCTTCATATTTCTCCCCCATGACTCAAGCATGATTTTTGAGGGACCCTTGAAAACTGACGCTTGAGAAAAATAGGTCTACCTAGAAACATTAACCCACTCCTCTCCTGGACAATCCATCGACATTGTCATTATTAACCCCACTGCAATGTTGTACGGTCATATCATATGTTTGCAATCCTAGACTCCACCTCAGTAACTTGGCATTTTGCTTACTGACCCTATTAAGCCATGTTAAAGGGTTATGATCTGTAAGTACAGTGCATTTTCTCCCATAAAAATAAGGCTGCAGCTTTTGCAATGCCCACACTATGGCCAAACACTCTTTCTCCATGGCTGCATGCACTCTTCTCTAGGTTGGAGTCTAAGGCACAGATAAACCACTGGATGCTCTTCTCCTTCTGTGGAGACTTGGCTAAGTAACGCCCCCACCCCATAATTTGAAGCATCTACTTGTACAATAAATTGTTTATTGTAATCTGAACTGGATAACACAGGGAGTCCTCCCAAAATCTCTTTTAGTTTTTTGGAATGCCTAGTCACAATCTGTGGTCTACACTACCTTGTCTGGTTTATTCTTTCTAGTTTGGTCAGTAAGGGGTGCAGCTATAGTACTTCAATTGGGCACAAATTTCCTATAGTACCCCACTGTCCCTAGAAATGCTCTCACTTGTTTCTTAGTAACAGGAACTGGCTATGCTTGAATATCTTTCACATTGACAGGTTCTGGCCTAATTTTACCACTCCCCAGTTTATGTCCTAATCAAGTGACCGCTGCCATTCCCACTTGACACTTACTGGGTTTAATGGTTAATCCTGCCCTAATTAATCTATTCAAGACCTCCCTAACATGTTGATCTGCAAATGCCCATAGCATAGTCTTCAATGTAGAGTTTAACTTCTCCACAAGACCATTAGTCTGGGGATGGTAGGGGGTGGTCCACAGACAAGTCAGTAGGTCTGACATGAAGTTAGCACCTCGGTCAGTCAGCATTTCCCATGGAAAACCTACTCTGCTGATGATTTCTAGCAAAGCATTTGCCACCTTATCTGCCTCAATAGATGACAGAGCCACCACCTCAGGATATTTGGTAACATAGTCTAATACCACCAAGATGTATTTCTTTCCTGTAGACCTTGGAGTATGCAGGGGTCCCACAATATCACAGCATTAATGGAGCCTTAGTTTTGTCCCCTGCTTTACCAAATTTTCAGCAATGTTCACAAGTCCTACAATATCCTACCACATCCTTTGCAATCCCGGGCCAGTATAGATTTTGCATACTACATCTCTTAGTACATCTTATGTCCATATGGCCAGAGAAAGGAATGTCATATGCTATGGCTAAGAGTGGCAGATGGTAAGCTATAGGAACTGCCAGCTGCTGTATTACTTCACCTTCTAGCCCACCTAAAGGAGTCCACTCTCTATGCAACAAACATTTATTCAAGTATACAGACTACTCTCTTACTTGACCCTCAGGTGCCTCCTTAGCCATCAACATCAAGCTTTGTAATGTAGGATCTGTAAACTGAGCTTGTCTCAACTCTACCTTTGTGACCTTCCCCAGCTCTCTTTCTGCAGGAAGCCTAGTCACTTCCAGCAGCTGTGCCTTGCTGTCACTCTAGGTACCACCACTCACCTCCATTCTCACAGTTGCCATGTCCAAGGGAACATCAGTACCCACCAGCAGCTGTGGCTCACATTCAGGCCTCCTGCTACCAGGTAGCATCTTCTCTGAAAAGCCGCCATGCCAGTCCCAGCTTTAGGTATGAGATCTTTCTGGGTCTCTCCGAGACTACCGGACCGACATGCCTTTTTCCAAGCCTGACTGTGTGTCACTGCATGTACACAATGTACTGTATCATCAAGGTCATTCCCTATCAGGACATCAGCAGGAATATCCTTGAACACACCTACTTTCTTGCTTCCACTTCCACCCTCCCTGTCAAGATGAATCCTAGCCAAAGTTATTTGGAACAGTGTCCCTCCCAAGGCTCTGATGGAGTGGACTGCCCAAGCAAGTAGTGCTCTTCTCTAACCACTGCAAGCCTCACAATCGTTATATCAAAAGCTGTGTCTCTCTTAACAGTTACCTGTTTAACATCTACTAAGACAGGAAATCAATTTTGGTGATAAATTGGCACCCCAGTTGTTTCTAAACAACTTACCAATGGCAGTTTATCATCTACACTTACTGGCTCCCTCACATTCTGTGTCTCACCTTGCCTCAATGAACATTTGGCTGCTATGTGTTCTCTCTGGTTACACTTGAAACATCTAATATCTAACCATTCACTTGGATTAGCAGTTTCCTGCATTATTGGTGTACTCTGTTGGAGTGGTTTAGACTGCCCCAATGGGGTCCCTTATGTCCATGTGCAGCACTGGATATTCCTTTCTTATGCAGTGATGCTGATCTTGCCAAGTAGAGATCCTCTTTTCTCCCCACCTCCTCTGCAGAGTTACAATTACAGTCTGCTAACTAGACTCTCATGTCATCAGGCAAAGTACTGAGGGCTTTTTCCCTCACTAAAAGGTCTGCCAGTCCCTCAAAAGTGGTGACCTGACACTCACTCACTCGTCTGTGAAAGTAAGCACTTAAGTCAGCAATATAATCATATACACTTTCATCTGCCTTGCGTCTGTGTTCACTAAACATTTTTTCTGTATACCTCAGGTGTAAGTTTGAAACAGTCAAGGAAACAACATTTCACTTTGTCATAATTCAAACAATCTACATCATTTAACCTTGCTACAGCCTGAACAGCTTTACCATGGAGTAAGGAAGTCAGGAGCTGAACCCAGAGTTCAAATTTTACTGACCTTTACAGCTTCTGAGGTCTTGTTATCCCCTTCCGAATTACCTACATGACCCTCTCAAAGGGTAAGAAGCTCCACTTCATGCCAGTGCTGTCTCTGTCATTGTTCTTGACTTCTAAATACCTCAGTTTCTCTGCTGATTCCAGTTCACGATGTCTGGCCTCAAATCTTTGGGCTTCCAGTTCTTGGGCTTCCAGGCACAGTCTCTATTCAGTCTCCAATCATTTGGCTTCCAGTTCAAATCGGTGGTGCTTCTCCATTTCCTCAGCCACCAGGCATCACATTTTCTCCCTTTCTCCCTTTCTTCAGCCTCCAGGCATCACATTTACTCCCTTTCTTCAGCCTCCAGTTCCAATATCCTAAATTCTAGATAGATTCTCAGGTCCTCAGATGAAAATGTGGACTGTCCTGTCTCAGCAGAGTGCACATCGCCAACACCAAACTGGATATTCTCCAAACGGCTGGTCTGAGCTATGGCTACAACCAAGGCTGAAATCATTGCTTTCTTGGTCAGGCTGGCATGCACCAATCCTCTGGCTTCACACTCCTTAGCCAACTGGATCTTTGTCAGCTTGCTAAAATCTTCTGCTGACATCCTTGCCTGCTATCCCTGACCATTTGACTAAAAAAATAAATAAATAAAAGTGTGGTGGATTGAAATTCTGAATGTTTACCTTGCGGCTGTCAAGAGTGCACACCTTAATGACAACTACCCACAAGCTACTGAAATCCAATTAAAAATCCCACTAAGCTGCCAACAATTAAATGTGACTTCCGGCTAATATCCCATGAGACTGCCAACAATAATGTGACATCCCCCACTTAAAACCCGGGTCAGTAATTAAGGAATCTCAATTCTCACTATTGACTCCAGGATGGGATAATCAGAAAACACCAGAGCACAGAGCACAAAAGAGTAAAATTCCACAATTTTCCTTAAGAGCACAACAGGAACACACTCTATTTTCCTGGGATTAGACTATACACCTCTGTCCACCCCAAATGTAATCCCTTATCATACACTTCAGAGCAATGTGTTCCAGTTAAAGACCTCTGACTCACTCACACTCAAAATAAATTTAAATCTCACATGCTCAAACACATATGGAAAGCCTGACACAGATTTCCAGCTGTGATTCCATAATACAAATGATTAACATTACCACCAGAGTCAGACTGGTCTACATGCCCTTCAAAGGATGATCACTTATTAAAAATTAAATATCAAAATAAATGATAGCTATGACCAAAAGCAGCCAGACATTTGAGTTGACCTGGGGAGTATCATAATAATAAATAAAATGATAACAAGAATGTAAATCAGTAACTTCCAATAAAAAGCCGAATTCAATCACCAGAAATATAAAATTAAACTCTAGGATAGAAGTCCATCATCTTAGAAAAACTCTATCTAAATAACTAAGGATTCCTAATCTAACTAGAGAATACAGTCCCTTATCTAATCTAAAACATAACAGGAAGGTAAAGGCAGGCTTACAGTTCTTTTGGTGAGTCCTTTTCTTTGGTGTCTACTGCACAGCATGCAACTGACTGTAACTCTCAACTAACCGCTCTTTACAAACTGCTCAGCTTAACAGTATCAACTGTCTTATTTTAAAAATAACAGTCAGCTGTTTAAAAAGTTCTTTTTCCTGTCAATCAGGTGTTCAAATAATCACCTACCTCCCAGCAACATTTTAATGATATCAGACAGCTTGTATTTTAGAATTTCCCTCACAAGCATGTGCAATTAGAAATATATCACAATACTGAAATATTCTGTAAACATTTTGCATAAGCAGGGAGATACTCAACATTTTAAAAACTTAAGTACTATTAAGTACTAGGACATCACTATTGGTTACTAAAGATCATATGTTCTATGTAGAACAATATTTAAATGGTGTTAGAGGTTGTAACAGTTATTCTGAAGAAGTTAATGTTAAATTAAAAGTGAACAAAACGCGTAAATTGATTCCTGGCTTTTTTCTGTGGTTCCAGTCCTACATTGGCATTTTTTGACCTAGTTTTGTTGTGTGTGTTTTGGAAAGATTTTAAAACTGTATTTACATTTTCACAATTAGACATGCTGGCACACAATGCAACTTAATCTGAGAATATACACAAATCTCCTGCCAGACATGCTAACACAGATGACAGTGTTTCATTTTCTTCACACCAGTCTCTGAAACAAAATACATGATTCAGTAGATTAGTAGTTTTATAAACTATACAGTGAAAATAGCTCCATAGGATTGATATTATGGCATAGCAGTAGATCTCCCATCTATGATGCTAGTGATCAAGGTCTGATTAGTAGATTCTATGCTAGACAAACTGAGGGAAAGAACTGAGCAGTCAGGGAGCTGACCCTTCATAAGTGAAGGATATGATTTTTTCACACCTCAGGAGTGTCTCCTGGTCACAGGTAACACTCAGCATAAGGGGGTATCCGAATATTTTAGGTATGACCTGGTGCACAACCCTGAGATAATCATATACACCATGTGGAATTTTATCAGATAGCAGTAACTCATCCAATAACAACTGTGGGTCACAAAGTGTGGCATACCTTGCGACCTGCGAATCTTGTCCTGTGTATTATGTGGTAAAGACAAAAAATGCACTTTATAGACATATTTACCAATACAATTACAGTATACAGCAGAATGATAGATAGAGTGCTCTGGCTACATACTCTATTGTTTGTGTTGGTTTTAAAAGATGTACATTTTTGGTCTTGGTGCAAATTCAATGTTCCCCATTCGCAGGTGACTGGCAGAATAAATTGTGCCACCAGGAAATGTTATAGCAACTTAGGCTGAATGTGACTAGCCCTTCTGGTTTAATTGAATCAGTTTCTATTAGTAGTGAACTAAAATTGAGTGCTAGTAGTGTATGAAGTTTTAGTTTTCATGTATTCTTTATTCTTTATATTTTGCACTCGTAGTAATCTTGTTTTACTTATTACAGTCATACAAAGATAGTTTTTTAACATTGCTTACTTTGCTTTTCATGTGAAGTTTTTTAGTGTGCATGGTTCTTTAAAGCAATCCATTTCCAAGGATGAGGCTGTTACCTGCTGATCAGTTTGTTTGTAGGTGTGGTAATGAGTGGATTCTTTATAAGTCAGCTCACTTTTAGCATTTCTTTGTTCTGATGATGTCTATATTAATAGATGAAAGTACTTAATAAATATCAAATACTTTTTATTTGAGTGTATAAGTATTTTATTTTGTGATTAAATAGAGAATTCTACGTTATTCAACTGGTGGGATTGGTTGTTATATCCAGTCTGAATATACATTCATTTTTTTGTGTATCCTATTATCTAGGTTTACCTTGAAGGTAGTAAGAGTGCTATAGTTCTGGAGATGTAGTGAGTGTGTTGCAGAGATGGAGAATATATTGTAATATGAATCTCTCATGTCAGAAAGTCTTATTTATTTGTTAATGAAGTTTTAGTTAACCTGGTATTTGAGGAACCATTTGCTCTGCAAAGAAATAAGAGACAATGGAAGGTTAGATCTTTCATGGTGTGAAAGGTTAGACACAGATCTCCACAAAGGACACTATAAGAGACATAGAACAGAAAATATGTCTACTAGTCTGTCTGTATGAAGCCACTGATCTTTTTAATCTGGAATCCCTGAAGTTCTAAAGTTAAGTGACATGCTTAGACAAATACATGGCAAATACAACTTTATAATTAATAATGCATCTAATTAGAGATGAGCAAAGAAAAATTAAGACTTGTTTGGATATAGATTATATGTCATTGGTAATTAAATGTGTCAGATAGAATGTTTTTATAAGTACTATGGAGACATAGTGGTCAAAAAATAAGGAATTATCCACAAAAGTATCTAGATCCTTTACAGCAGTGTTTGATTAGAAGAGTATGTCACTTACATGGTATAAAGTAGAAATGCTTTTTTGTTACTAAAATTAACTGTGCTACAATTTTACATGTAGTTTGAGACTACTGACCTTGTAGCAGTTGTTAACCATGTTGGAGTTGTTAGTCAGTGGAATCGTGAATAGCAAGACATAATTTAGAGCTGTATGGAAAATTAGATAACCATAAACTATGAGTGCTAGCTTGAAGATCTGAGAAAAATCTACCACCTAGGAGAGTTTTCTGGTAACATTAATGACACAGCCAACATGGGTCTTGGAGTGTACTCTGAAAAGGTACATTATGTGGCACCATTGTGTGGAAATGCTCTCAGGCAAGTAATGCCCAAACTGTATGCGAGACATATTGAAGCACTGTCTAACCAGTATGGCATATTGATGAACTCCGTACTGCTAATATGGTTGTTTAGAGGCTCTGTTTTCCTGTAATATATTTCCTATTAAAATATGCAAGAAACTTCTTTCCCCTTGATGATGACCCCATTGATTATATGAATACCAAACAGATAAGTAAGAAGAAAAAAAAATAAGTTATGTACTCACCATAACATTCCATCTGTGTTGTCCATTTTTATTTTTCCTCAACTGATGGGTTTAGATCCAGTCCCTCAGATATGACTCAGCCATTGCTAAGGCTCAAGGCAACCAAAAACTCTCAAGCTTCTCCCTTACCCACAATGCATCCACCCCAATTACCTCAGATCTTGTTTCTGCCTTAGTAGAAAGTAAGAGATGGAAATTATCATGGAGATGCTATATCTGGAACCTACGTAAAAAATAGGGACATACAGGTCCACTAAGCACTCACTCTTCCAGAAGCTTCAAGGATGGGGGTTGGTGGGAGGGGAGTTGAGGAAGAATGAAAATGGACTACACAGATGGTGCATTATGGTAAGTACATAACTTCTTTATCTGATGTTGTCAATTTTCATTTTGTCCTCAACTGATAGGACAAAGTCCTCAGCTACTTAATTTCCAGGGCAGACTCAAGAAACGATATTCCTGAGCACCATAAAACCAAAAGATGCCCTTCCTCTGGAGACCATATCTAATTTGTAATGAGTAATAAAGATATGGGGAGTAGCCCAAGTAGCTGCTGCAGAAACATGGATCTGTTGGAATGAGCTCTAACAGGTTTTGTCAGAGTAATGCCCAATTTGTTATGCACAAAGGAAATACAATTTGTTATCCATATAGTTAGAGTAACTTTTGTAACTGGTTTGCCCAATGTTGGTTCTGCATATCTAACAAACAATTGGTCAGAATTTCTGATGTTTTTAGTCCAATGGAAGTAAAAATGCAACTGTCTATGAACATCTAATAAATGTAATACATATTCTCCTTTGTTAGAAAATTTGGGAAAGAATACTGGCAAATTAATCAATTGATTTATATTGGATTCTGACAACACCTTTGGAAGAAATGACGGGTTAGGTTCATAAGTTCA
Source organism: Protopterus annectens (assembly GCF_019279795.1). NCBI lineage: Eukaryota > Metazoa > Chordata > Ceratodontiformes > Protopteridae > Protopterus > Protopterus annectens. The sequence goes on along the minus strand of NC_056747.1, from coordinate 935,603,901 downwards.
TAGATTCAAAGGTTCATAGGTTGGTACTAGGCTATCGGCCCTAGGGCCTATACAAGCCTAGCCAAACAATTCCCCGGATATTTCTTCCCACAATATTTACTTCCCTGGACCCCTGTCTAGCAGGGCAACTGATGTGATCCCCAGGGTGAATTTCCTATCTTCCATCAAATTATCAAGGTTCCTTTTGAAGAGGGCCAAGGAGGTGCTCTGCTTGACATGTATGGGCAGTCTATTCCAGAGTATGGGGAGTCTCTGGGTTAGGAACCTCTCTTTCCAGCATGTTTTGTTCATTGTGGTGACAAGATTAGATCCCTGGATCATGTGGCTCTGAGGGATTGGGATTTCTTTAAGTGGAGCATGTCCAACAGCTCAGGGTTTGAAATGGCCTTGTATGTTAAGCACAGATTGCCTCTGAGTAGGCGATATGCCACAGAGTATAGCTGGAGTTTTTTTAGATGGTCAGCATAGGGCATCTGCTTTAGGCCTGTCATTCTTTTAGTGAGGTATTTCTGCAGCCTTTCCAGCTGTTGCAGATGTTTTTTGTGGTACATACTAAATGGGGCATTGTACTCTAATGGGTCTAATGGGGGATGAGTACAGTGGGACAATGACCTCTTTTTTTCCTGAATGAAAAGCCCTTAGTTTTGAGGTGTGCCACATAGAAGGATTTCCTGACTGTTGTGGCAATGTGGTTATCAAAGGTGAGACCACTGTCCACCTGTGTCCCTAAGTCTGTCATCACACTTTCAGTGTTTAGTGTACTGCCACCTAGTTGGTAATTCATGGGTACATGTTTTTTCCCAAAGGGGATAACTATACATTTCTTGGCATTGAGCTTGAGCCCATGGCTCTGGCACCAAGCATCTATTTCTGTAAGGCTCTCTTGTACAATATCCACATCATTTGGGGATTCAGTAATGGCTCCCAGTTTGCAGTCATCTGTGAACTTTGTTAGCCAGAGACCCTTTGTGTTTGCCTGTACTTCAGAGAAGTAGATGCCAAACAAGAGCGGTCCCAGGACTGAACCCTGAGGTACGCCACTTGTAAGTTCTTTGTAGCTGGATTTGTAGTCGGCTACTTTTACAGTCTGGGTTCTGTCAGTAAGCCAGTTGGCAACCCATTGAGTAACATAGGGATTTATGCCCAGCTTAGTAAGTTTATCTATGATTCCAGAGTCGGGGATGGTGTCGAAGGCCTTGGCAAGGTCCAGATAGGCTGTGTGGACTGCCTTACCCTTGTTCACAGCTCTGGAGACTGATTCAAAGAAGTCAATCAGGTTCAGAAGACAAGATCAGCCCTTCACGAACCCAAACTGGGTGGGGTCCAGTGTTTGAAGGTTGCCAATGTCTTTGTTTATAAGTTCCATGATAATGCTTTCCATACCCTTGCAGATCAGGCTTGTCAGACTGATGGGGCGGTAGTTCCTTGGATCCAAGGTGGATATCCCTTGTGGAGTGGGATAACTGTAGCTGTGTGCCACTCAGGTGCCAGTTCATTTTGTAGTTCATGTAGTACACAGCCCGGGATGTCATCTGGTCCCACAGATGCTGTATTCTTAGCTTTGGAGAGTGCGGTTTCTACCTGCGTGGCCATGATTGCCGAAACTTGGCAATCCTTTAGTACTGAGATGGGCCCTTTAGGGAGTGAGAGGGGTGAACTTGGCACTAAATCGATCTGTCAGATATTGGCAGTATCCTTGGGATAACTTTATTTAATGCCATTCTGTTGTAGCTCAGAGTAGATCTGAGCATTGCCGTTTAGATTCTTGACATAACTATAGAATGCCTTGTGGTTGTCTTTGGAATCTTTGGCAATTTTATTTTCTGCAACAGTTTCTTCCTTCTGTTGTATAGTTTGTTTATGGCAGGGGACCACCAGATTGGCTTCCTTTTTTTGGAGGAGAGTGTCTTGGTTCTATTTGAGATGGCATGATTCATGCAAGAGTGTATGTGCTCGTACAGTGCCTTAGTGTAGGATTCAGCAGTTGAATTTTCAGCTCCCGTCTGCATGGGTGCGATGAAGTTTCTCACTTCTGACTTAATTAGCATGAAGTTGGCTTTGGAGAAGTTTTTTACAGAGGTTTCCTTACTGGGGGTTGGGGTGGGATGTGGATGTCAAGGGTTATTTGCTTATGGTTAGATCTGATAAATGAGGGGGTGATCACGGGTGTGGAGCATCTATCTCCCATGTTAGTAATTACCAGGTCTAGGATATTGGAGCCCCTGGTGGGACAAAGGATTAGTTGATCCAGGACATTGGAATTTATGAATTCCAAGAACCATTGGGAAAAGGTATTGGTACCCAAGTAGTTTTCCCAGTTAATGGCAGGGTAGTTGAAATCACCCAGTATTATGGTGTTTGGTTGTATCTTAATATTTTCCAGTATATTTAGAAAGATGTAGTGAGAATCTTGGGGCATAGTGGGGGATCTTTAGCAAGCTACAGTTTGGATTGCAGTCTTACCTAGTGTTAATTGCACCTGGAGAATTTCAGATGCATTGTGTTGGGCAACTAGCCTGGAGGTGTGAATATCCTTGGTGAATATGGACACTCCTCCACCTTTAGTGTTTTGGTCTTGGTTTGGTGGCCGAAAGGTGTGGTAAGAGTTTTAGCCTGGTATTGCAGGGGTGCTCTCTGGAGTCTTGAACCAGGTCTCAGTTATTGCACAGATATTGATGTTCTCCATTTTTAGGAGTGCCTAGAGAGAGTGCCTTTTGAGGTTTAGACTTCCAGCATTGAGTAGCATTACCTTCAGATTTTGCATGCTTGTATCTGTTACGGTGGTGGTTTTGTCCTTTGAACCTTGCCTAAAAAAGGCACTATAGGGGTGGCAAGAGCTTTAGCCAGTAACCTGAATCCCATGAGTGACAGGTGCAGACCATCTCTGCAAAGCATCGTGGTTTGTCAATCACGTCATCCCAGGCAGAGAGATACTGGATCCCCTTTGAATGACACCAGAAGCATAGCCAATTGTTGAAGTCAATCATTTTGTCCTTATACTGTGGTATCATTCTGGCCGAAGGCAGGATGCTACTTAGGGGTAGGGTCATACCTGCTTGGGCCACATGATCTGAGAGCTCTTCCATGTCTCTTTTCATGTAGTCTAGGGTAGTAGGTCTCAAGTCATTCACTCCAACATGGGCAATGACAGAGTCGTATTTGTACTTGTTGTGGAGTGACTTGAGTGCATGTATTATGTGGTGGATCCTGGCACCCGACAGGCAGCTGACTGTAATTTTCTCCTTGCTCAGCCTGGTGAGTGGGTCATCAGTGTGGCTGACTATAGAGTCACCTATGACTAAAGTGTTGGGTACGTTGTCTTGCCTTAGGGGCTTTTGTTGGGTGGCACACTGGTGTTGTGAGCTATGTGTCACTTTGGTTGTGACTGGTGTTTGTGTTTCAGCTTCGGAGGTCCTTGTTGCTTGGGCAGGTTAATGTTAAGGGCCTCTGCATATGTGGGTTTAGTGTTGCTATGTGTGGGTGTTGATGGTGTGGGTTTTGAAGGGCTATGTGTTGCTTGAGGTGTAATGCAGGTGTTAACCTTCTCCTCTTGAATGTCTAGCACAATCTTGGCTGGGGAGAGTTTTGTTTCTAGTTTGGCTATGTAAGTGCATCTCTCACAGGTTGTAGTGTTGGATGGTAGGAGGAGAGGGTTGTCTGTGTACATGAGGCAGTTGCTGCATTGCCCCAGTATGCCCAGATTCACCAGGTGGACAGGAGAAATTACCAGAAGCTGACCCTTGGACATGCCTGTTTAGGTACTTTTTTTGTAAAGTACAAGAGCTGTTTTCCCTTACCTTTGCAAGGTACTTTGCAATTATAGGTTGTTTAGTGCATAAGATAACTCTATCTTTATGGAAAATCAAGTATGGTGGCTTTGAGCACAATGCTTGGATTTCAGAAATCCTTCTGGCCAAGGTAATGGCTACTAAGAAAATTGTCTTCCATGAAAGATATTTGAGTTCGTATGTAGCTGAGGGTTCAAAAAGAGATTATGTAAGAGATTGCAGTACAAGTTTTAGGTCACAAGGAGGGGTAAGATCTTTAAAGGATGGCCTTAATAGTAGGCTGCCTTTCAAAAATGCTTTGCTCAACTTCTGAGGCGCTACAGAAGAACCATTTATTCCAACATGAAAATTAGAAATCGCTGCTGATTGTACTTGTAACATAGCTCCTTCTTCAAAAAAATGCACTAGAGACTCCAAGATATTATGAATGAGGGTTGAGAAAGGTTCAATATTACATTTTTGAGCCCAAAAAACAAATCTCTTCTATTTGCTAGAGTGTAGTTTCCTGGTGGAATGTTTATGGGAGGACAAAAGAATATGATAGACAGGAGAAGAGAGTATAGGTTGTCTTGCTAGTAAGGAACTGGAGGAACCTGGCAGCCAGCCTGAGATTTACTCTGTCTGGATGTATCATGCCTGTTGGGTGAGACAGAAGGTCCAGAGATGGATCCAGAAACCAAGGTGGTTGAATCAGGTGAGGCCAAAGGAAGGGAAACCAAATTTGTTGAGGCCAATAAGGTGCAATGAGGATGACCTTAATCTTCAACCTTACAGCTTTCTGAAGAAATATGGGAACCAGTGGAGTGGGAGGATATGCATAAATGAGACTGAGTGGCCAATTGAGAAGTAGAGCATCCCTTAGGGATTCCCCCTGTGGGGGGATTAGAATAAAGAAGCTGCTGCATTTGAGGCTCAGGGGGACAGGAATAGACTGCAGCAAGGCTGGCCCCATTGTCAGAAGATTGTGTTCGCAATCCTTTTGTTGAGGGACCATTCATGAGGTAGAAGAATGCACCTGCTCAATTTGTCTGCTATCATAGGTTCATAGGTTCATAGGTTCATACTAGGCTATCTGCCCAAGGGCATTTACAAGCCTAGCCCATCGTTTTGTGGCTTACGCCACCCCTTTAGTATGGGGAACTATACCCATTATTTTGCTGTGCCTCTGTCGAGCAGTGACACTGAGGTAATCCCTGGGGTATATCTGCGATCTCCCATCCATTGGTCAAGATTTCTCTTGAACAAGGCCAGCGAGGTGCTCTGCCTCACATGTACCGGGATTTTGTTCCACAACATAGGGAGTCTTTGGGTGATGAATCTATTCCTCCAGCACGTCCTATTAATAGCCGTGTTGAGGTTTAAGTCTCCCGCCCTTGTGGCTCTGATGGATCTAGATTTTTTGAGGTGAAGCATATTCATCAAATCTGGGTTTGACATGGCCTTGTATGTTAGGCAAAGGTCAGCGACTGAATAGAGCTGGAGTTCTTTCAGTCGGGCAGCATAGGACATATTTTTGAGACCCTTTATCCTTTTGGTGAGGAACTTTGTGGCCTCTCCAGCTGCTGCAAGTGTCGGGTCAGATACATTCGAATGGGGCATTGTACTCAATCATTGGTCTGATGAGTGATGAGTAAAGGGAGACTATGACCTCCCTTGATCTAGATGAGAATCCCTTCATGATAAGGTGGGCAATGTAGAAGGTCTTCCTAACTACTTTAGCTACATGGGTGTCGAATGACAGACTACTATCAACCTGGGTCCCCAGGTCCCTGATAACTTCTTCTGTGCTCAGTGGATTGCCACCTATTTGGTAGCTAGTAACCTTGTTTTTCCCAAGGGTATGACTATGCATTTTTGGCATTTAACTTTAGGCCGTGGCTCTGGCACCAGTTATCCGCTTCTGTGAGACCCTTCTGAAGGATATCTGTGTCAGATGTGTTTTCTACTATGGCGCCCAGTTTGCAGTCATCTGCAAACTTTGTCAGCCATAACCCTCCTGTGTTTGCTTTACTTGAAAAGTAGATGCCAAACAAGAGTGGGCCCAGGACTGAGCTGTGGGACACCACTTGTGACAGGCTTTGAGTCTGACATGGCGCCAGCAACTCTGACCCTGTGGGTTCTGTCACTCAGCCAGTTTGCAACCCATCTTGTGATGTATGGGTTAACATTTAAGCTGATGAGTTTTTCAATGATACCCGAGTGGGGTATTGTATCAAGGCCTTAGCCAGATCGAGGTAGGCTGTATGGACTGCCTTTCCTCATCAATGGCTTTGGTGACTGTTTCAAAAAGTCAACCAAGTTTAAAAGGCATGATCTGCCTTTGACAAAGCCAAACTGGGTTGGATCCAAAGTCTGCAAATTCCCTATGTCTTTATTTATGAGGTCCATTATGATCCTCTCCATGGCTTTGCAGATAAGGCTTGTCAAGCTAATGGGCCGGTAATTTCCAGGGTCGGTGGAGGCACCGCCTTTGTGAAGTGGGACCACAGTTGCAGTGCGCCACTCCTGGATCCAGAGGTAAGACTTTGATTAAACAGCTGTCCTAGCTGTGGGTTTAATTCCTCATTGAGTTCGTGGAGCACACAGCCGGGGACACCATCAGGTCCCATGGATGCTGTGTTTTTGCTTTGGAGAGAGCAGTTCTCACTTGGGCGCTGGAGATGTTTGGGGGCTGAAATCGTTTGGTATAGATATCTCTCCTTTGGGGAGGGGAGAAGTTTGCACTGAACCTGTCAGCCAGTATGTTGGCAATGTCTGTAGGATCAGTAATCTTCACATCATTTTGAACTAGTTCTGAGCATATCTGGGAGTTTCCTCCTAGGTTTCTAACATAGCTAAAGAAGGCCTTATGATTGTCTTTTGAGTCTTTAGCTATTTTTCTCTCGAAATTTGCTTTGGATGATTTTATGAGAGCTCTTAGTTTTTTACTTATAGTGATCAAGGGTGTCTTACCTTTTAAGGATTTTACTCTATCTTGTAGTAGCTTCCTCCTTTTGTTGTACAGTTTATTTATGGCTGGGGTCCACCAGACTGGACGCTTGCCTTTGGTACAAAGAGTCTTTGTTTTGCTTGGGATTGCCTTATCCATGCAGTCCTGCAGGTGCTGGTAGAAGGCATTTGTAAGTGATTCAGCGGCTTGAGTACTGTTTTCCCCGCTCGGGGCCTTAAAGGAGACCACACTAGTCTTTAGAAGTGTGAAGTCGGCTTTGAGAAGTTTTTACTGTGGTCTTTTTATTTCAGGTGGGGACGGGATGAAGACCTCCAGCGAGATTAGTTTGTGATCTGATCGCACCAGTGAGGGGTATACTTCCGTGTTGAACATTGTGCTCCCATGTTCGTGATGATGAGATCAAGTATGTTATCTCCTCTTGTGGGATGGTGACTAGTTGTTCCATGGCATTTGAGTTTATGAATTCCAGGAACTTTTGGGCTAGGGTGTTTGGGCTTGAGTAGTGTTCCCAGTCTATATTAGGGTAATTGAAGTCACCTAGTATGATGGTGTTTGGTGATACATTTATCCCCTCTAGTGTTTTCAGGAAGGCCATGTGAGGTTCCTGAGTTTGTGAGGGTGGCCTGTAACATGCTACAATTTGCAGAGCAGTCTTGCCTATGGTTAATTGCACCTGGATGGTCTCCGATGCATCATGCGTTGCCACCAGTCTTGAGGTGTGGGTGTCCTTGATGAATATGGATACCTCCTTTCTTGGTATTGTCCGGATTTTGGGGCCGGAACGCATGATATGAGGTAAAACCTGATATCGCTGGGGTGCTCTCAGGAGCCTTGAACCAGGTTTCTGTCACAGCACAGACATCGATGTTCTCCATACTGAGAAGGGCCTCGAAGTGCATTTTGAGATTTAGACTTCTGGCATTGAGCAGCATTACCCTTAGTTTTTTCCTTTTGTGTTCTAGGGTGGTAGGTTTAGAATTTGAGCCTTGCCTAAAAAGGCACTATGGGGTGGCAAGAGCCTTTGCCAATATCCGAATCCCAGGGTGACAGGTGCAAGCCGTCCCTTAGCAGCGTGGCTTGTCCAGCATGTCATCCCAGGCAGACAGATACTGGATCCCCTTTGAATGACACCAGTGTTTAAGCCAATTGTTAAAGCTGATCATCTTATCTCTGTATTGTGGCATCATTCTTGGTGAAGGTAGGATACTGCTCAAGGTCAGGGTCATACCTGCCTGGGCTACATAATCAGAGAGCTCCTCAATGTCTCTTTTCATGTAGTCCAAGGAGGTACGTCTCAGGTCGCTTACACCAGCGTGGACAATGACTGAGTCATATTTGTACCTGCTGTTGAGAGACCTGAGTGCTTGCTATGTGGCGGATTCTAGCGCCCGACAGACAGCTTACTGTGACCTTCTCCTTACTCAGTCTGGTGAGCGGGACATCAGTGTGTCTGACTATGGAGTCACCAATGACTAGTGTGTCAGGCATTGTGTTTGGCCTTAAGGGCTGTGACTGTTTGACACTCTGACTGTGAGGTCTATGTGTTGCAGGTGTTGTGTTCTGAGGTGGTGGTTGTTTGGGTGTCTGCTTTGGTGGCCTCTGCTGTTTTGGTAGATTTTTGATCAGAGCCTCGAGTATGTCTTTGTGTGTTTATGTGTATGATTTGAGGTTGTAATGGTACTATGTGAGACTGGGTCTATAGTGTGTGTGGTAACCTTCTCCTCCTGACTGGTCTTGCCAGTCCTATGTTGAGAGAGCTCAGCCTCCAGTTTGGCCGTATAGTTGCATCTCTCGCATGTATTTGTGTTTTGTGGGAGGAGGAGAGGGTTGTCTGTGTACATGAGGCAATTGTAACATTGCCTCAATATTCAGGTTCACCAGCTGAGCAGGAGAGGACACTAGCAACTGATCCCTCGACATGCTAGACGGATAGACAAAAACTTTAAAAAGATTCCGGGATGTGGGTCACCGAGAATTGGGGGGTCGCCTTTTTGGGGTACTATCTATGACAAGAGTGCCGTATCAAGGTAATAAGTACTGTAGGAGCAAGTGCTAGGTTTAACAGATAGAGAATAATCTACTAGGAGTCAAGTAGAGATGATCTTTTTAGTTAAAGGATGCGCTGATTTGATCAGTAGTATAGTTCGAGGAAGGTAGTTCTAAGGGAAAATTTGAAGAGTGGACTTTAGGTAGCCCGAATAGTTTAAACCTGCTTAACCGACGCTGCCCTAGTGTGCAACAGTGGCAGCTCACACTGGACTTCCCCAGAATGTGAGTTACTAAAAGAAAGCAGTTGGAAGATATCACCCACTGCCACACTCTGAGAGCTTCTCAACACAATGGGTAGGATTTGGTTCATCCTTATTTGTTGATATACCGGATGACCAACATGTTGTCTGACTGTACTGCAATTGTTCCCAGAAGGAGAACATTCTGAAATGCCTGCAATACTGACAGCACTGGTCTCATCTCTAGGACATTTATATACAAATTGGCCTCCTTGGGGGACCAGGTGCCTTGGACTGTCTTCCCCAGATAATGCTCCCCACCCTAGCTGGGAAGGGTTCATGGTCACTATGGTCTTGGGCTGAGGGGGTATGAATGGATGGCCTTGTAGAACCTGGTCTGAATGAATCCACCACTTGAGATCTCTCTTACAGATGTGAGTGATTCTTATCTTGCAAGACATAGGCTGATAAAGAATCGACCATTGAGCAGATAACTTCCATTGAAGAATTCTCATATAAAACCTGGCAAGTGATACTAATGTTATTGCTGCTGCCATTGATCCCAGAACCTGAAGTGCCAGTCGGACTGAAATAGAGGTGCTGCACATTATCTTTTTGACTTGGAATCTTGTAGTCTGAACTGTCAGTAATGGAAGGGAAGCAATGGCTGATTTTATATTGAGAAATGCTTCTATAAATTATAAACTCTGAGTTGGCTGCTGATGACAGTTGTCGTAGGTTACGGTTATCCCAAGAAGACAGCAAGTCTGGAGAATCTGGTCTAGTGCACATATGAGTTGATGCATGGTCAGAGCAGTAATGAACCAGTAGTCTAGATATGGAAACACTCATTATCCCAACTGGAAGTGTAAGTACCTTCTGGATCATCTACTCATCTTTATGTGATAGTACGTGTCCTGAAGGTCTATAGAGCACAACCAGTCATTCTTTCCCAGAAAAGGGAGAATGGACTGAACCCTCACCATACAAAAACTTGGTTCTTCAAACTGTCTTGTTTAGCTTGGAGAGATCCAGAATTGGTGTCCAGTCCCATTTCCATTGCCACCAAATGGATCCTTCAGTAAATTCCACATTCTATCTGGTTTTGCAGGACCTCTTGAATGACTTTTTTTCTAGCAGCTTTTGTATTTGAATTGCTGCTTATTCACTCTGACTGGGTAGGACATCTGGGATTTTTCTTGAGATAGGTTCATAGGTGTATAGTAGACTAATGGCACTGGGGTCTTTACAAGCCTAGCCCATAGTATTACCCTGGCAACATGCCACCCGACCTTAGTTCACATTGCCTCTGTTGAATAAAGCCACTGGAGTGATCCCTGGGGTGAATTTTCTGTTTCCCATCCAGTCATCAAGATTTCTCTTGAAGATGGCCAGTGAGGTGCTCTGCTTGACATCTATGGGAAGTCTGTTCCATAGCATGGGCAGTCTGTGGGTTATGAAACTGTCCCTCCAGCATGTTCTGTTGATTGTGGTAATGAGGTTGAGGTCTCTGGAGTATGTGGTGTGGAGGGATTGGGATTTCTTTAGATGTAGCATTTCTAACAGAGCTTGGTCAGACATGGATTTGTAAGTCAAGCAGAGTTCGCCTCTAAGTAGGTGATATGAGACAGAGAATAGTTGGTGTTTTTTTAGTACATAGGACAAATGTTTAAGGCCTAAGATCCTCTTTGTGAGGTACTTTTGTGGCTTCTGCAGTTAATGCAGGTGTTCAGTGAGGTACATGCCAAATGGGGCATTGTACTCAATGATTGGCCTAATGAGAGAAGAGTAGAGGGAGACAATGACCTCTTTCTTTCTGGATGCAAAACCCTTAGTGATGAGATGTGCCACATAGAAGGACTTTCTGACCACAGTGGCAATGTGGTGGTCAAAAGAGAGGTTGCTGTCAACCTGTGTTCCCAGATCTCTTATAACGCCTTCTGTGTTCAGTGGACTACCATCAATGTGGTAATTCATGGGAACTGTTTTTTTCCCAAAGGGGATGACAACACATTTTTTGGCATTGAGCTTAAGGCCATGGTTCTGACACCAGTCGTTGGTCTCAGTGAGGCCTTTCTGTAGAATGTCAACATCACCCGGAGAGTAAATAATAACTTACAACTTGCGATCGTTTTTGAGATTTCTCAGCCAGAGTCCCTTCATGTTGGCCTGGACTTCAGAGAAGTAGATACCAAACAGGCGAGGACCCAGGACTGAACCCTGTGGGACACCACTCGTGACTGGTCAGCAGTCTGACTTGGAGTCTGCTACTTTCACACTGTGAGTTCTACCTGTGAGCCAGTTTGCAACCCACCTAGTGATATAGGGAATGATGCCTAGCTTAGTGAGGTTTTTCTATGATTCTTGAGTGGAGAATGGTATCAAAGGCCTTGGCCAGATCAAGGTAGGCTGTATGAACTACCTTGGCTTCATCCACATCTCTGGTGACTGACTCAAAGAAGTCGACCAAGTTGAGCAGGCATGATCTATTCTTCACAAAACCAAACTATGTGGGATTCAGAGTTTGGAGATTTCCTGTTTTGTTTGTGTCTTTCGGCTTTTCCCGGTTAGGGGTCGCCACAGTAGAACTCCAGTCCGCTAATGATTGGCAGCAGATTTTTATGTGCTGAGTTGCCAGCCCTGACGCACAACCTGAATTGCTGTCTTACAGAAGACGCTCTAGCTGAGAATCGAACAGAACGTCTTACTGTGAGGCGACAACGCTACCACAGCACCACCACCGCAGTTATATACACACGGCACAGTGGTGCAGTGGTTAACACTGTCACCTCACAGCAAGAGGTTCTCCGGTTTGATTCTCGGCTGGGGTGCCTTCTGTGTGGAGTTTGCATGTTCTCCCTGTGTCTGCGTGGGTTTCCTCCGGGTGCTCCGGTTTCCTCCCACATTCCAAAGACATGCATCTGGAGCATTTCTCCCCGGGCCTCCGCTGAAAACAGGCTCTGTGGAACCTAGTCGGACTTTCCCGGTCAACAAATGATAAATAAAATAAATAAATAAAAAATATATCCCTGTTTATTAGGACCATGATGATGGTCTATATTAAATCACCAAATGCTTAAAAAAGCAAATGGTGATTGATCGAACCTATGTAAATGAAAGCTTACAATGTCAAAGTGTCAGAACAGTGATTTTTTTCCAAGGGCAAAAAATCACTGTTCCAACAAAAGTCAATTTCAAACATTACATTAAGTGGGGGGCTTCACCCCCCCCACACCCCCGATGTGGGGGGCTGTGCTCCCCACTAAAATATACCAACTCTGAGACAGTACTACAGTGCCAAAAACAGCAAAGTACCGAAGCGGCCAAGTGAATTCTTTCCCAGGGAAAGAATTTGCTTAACAGCCGCTTTGATATTTTGCATTTTCAGCCTTTCCAGTTCAACCAAGACGCATTCCAAAGAATGCGTCTTTGGTCTTCTAATATAGACCTCCATGATGATGCATTCCATAGCTTTGCATATCAGACTCGTCAGGCTAATGTGGAGATAGATGCCAAGGTCTGTAGTCGCTCCTCCTTTGTGGAGAGGGATGACTGTAGCAGTGCGCCATTTTGTAGGGACAAAGCCTGAGGTGAGGCTGTGATTCAACAGGGCACACAGGTGAGGTGCCAGTTCACTCTGTAGTTCATGTAGAACACAGCCAGGGATATTGTCAGGTCCCATAGAAGCTGTATTCTTGCCCTTGGACAGTGCTGTTTTAACCTGTGCAGCAGTAATGCTGGGTGCCTGGCAATCTACTGGTATTGTGACTGGTCCCTTGGGGGGGGGGAAGGATAAAGTTGGCACTGAATCTATCGGCCAGTATATTGGCAATATCTGTTGGCTCAGTATAGGAGGTACCATTGTGCAGTAGCTTAGAGCAAATCTGGGTATTGCCGTGGGTAATTATTTACATAATTATAGAAGGCCCTGTGGTTTTCTTTACTATCTGCTGCAATTCTGTTTTCATAGCTAGCTTTAGAGGATTTGATGAGAGATCTCAACTTTTTGTTGAGGCTGATAAGGGAGTTTTTCCAGTCTTGGGACTTTACCTTATTCTGCATCAGTTTCCTCCTTCTGTTTGGCAGGGGACCACCAGATTTGGCTTCCTCTTTTTGGAGGAGAGCGTCTTGGTTCTGTTGGGTATGGCGTGATCAATGCATTTGTGTACCAGTTCGTACATTGCAAAGGTGTATGATTCGGCAGTCATGCAACTGATCTCCATTTGCATGGGTGCCATGAAATTAGCCACCTCTGTTTTTGGAAGCCCAAAGTTAGATTTGGAGAAGTTTTTCATCGTGGTTACCTTTGCAGGGTGAGGGTGGGAGGGATGTTGATTTCCAAGGTGATTAATTTATGATCGAATCTAAACAGGGAGGTGTTGACTATTGGTGTAGAGAAGCAGTTGCCCATGTTAGTAATAGCCAGGTCAAGGATGTTGCTACGTCTAGTGGGGATCAGAACGAGTTGGTCCAGGGCATTGAAATTAATGAATTCAAGGAAACGTTGGGCAAGTGTATTGGTACATGAGTAGTTTTCCCAGTTAACAGAGGGGTAGTTGAAGTCGCCCAGTATGAGAGTGTTAAGTTGGACCCTAATATTCTCCAGGGTTCTTAGGAATGTGGAGTGTGAGTCTTGGGATATGGTTGGGGACCTATAGCAGGCTACAACCTGAATTGCTGTCTTACCCAATGTTAGCTGCACCTGAAGTATCTCAGATGAGTTATGTTGGGCTACTAGTCTGGAGGTGTGTGCATCCTTTATGAATATGGAAACACCACCACCTTTGGAGCTTCATTCTAAGTTCTGGCACCGAAAGGTATGGAATGAGTTATAGCCTGGTAGTGCAGGGGTACTTTCTGCTGCCTTAAACCAGGTTTCTGTTATGGCACAAATGTCGATGTTCTCCATTTTAAGGAGTGCTTTGAGTGAGTGTATTTTGAGATTTAGACTTCTAACGTTGAGCAGCATGACCCTCAGACTGCATTTGTTTGTAGCTGTTACAGTGGTAATTTGGTCTTTGGAACACCACCTAAAAAGGCACTATAGGGGTGGCAAGAGCCTTGGCCAGTATCTGGAAGCCCAGGGGTGACAGATGCAGGCCATCTCTGGCAAAGCATTGAGGTCTGTCATTCATGTCATCCCAGGCAGACATATACTGGATCCTCTTAGAATGACACCAGAAATTTAGCCAATTATTGAAATCAGTCATTTTCTGCTTATACTGTGGTATCATTCTGGGTGACGGTAAGATGCTGCTCAGGGCTAGGGTCATTCCTGGCTGGGCTACATAATCCGAGAGCTCCTTCAAGTCTCTTTTCATGTAGTCCAGGGAGGTACATCTCAGGTCATTCACACCCACATGTACAATGACAGAGTTATATTTGTACCTGTTGTTGAGGGATAGTTATAGCTATAAAATACAGTAAAAAGTATGCCACAGACAATAAAAGTGCTATAAATAACTAGTAAAAATAAGCAAAAAAAACAGGATACTAGTATATCACAGATTTGAGTTTTGCTCAGTGCCCTTCCTCCGATTAGCTATGTGTGAAATGGCAGAAACATTCTCAAGGTAACTTCTTAAGTAACAGAAAGTTGAAACCTGAAAAAACTTTAAAAAAAGCTCAAAAGAACCAATGAGGTGCTTACTCCAAGCCATAGTCAAGGTAACCCCAATCAGCCAATGACCATAAACACTTCACTCTCACTGAAAATGCAAAATGGCTTTTGCTAAACTGACATGGCCTGGAACATATGCTCAGACACACAGCCTCTGAAAACAGTCAGTTATATGGTACACTCCTTGGCAGGAAATTAAAACAAACACAAACAGATGTTTAACAAATGAAGAAAATTTCCAGGTAATACCTCTCACACAGTGAAACTAGCTAGAAAAGATTTACAAACTGTGTGACAGTAAAAACCTTATTTATCAGGCCCTGTGAGGCAGACAATTTTTAATACAAGCATGCAGATTAGTTTATAGCTATAATATACAGTAAATAGTATGCAGCAGACAATAAAAGTGCTATAAATAGCTAGTACAAATAAGCAAAAAAACAGGATACTTATATATCACAGATCAGTGTTTTGCTCAGTGCTCTTCCTCCAATTATCTCTGTGTTAAATAGCAGAAACACTCACATAGGGGGAGAAAGGGAAAAAGGGTATTATATAGCCCCTGTAAATAATCTTTGCACCTAAGTATCTTTTTTTATATCTAGCCAGGCTGTTTGGTGCTGGGATAACCATCCCCTGACTTTCTCCAGAGGTGGACAATTGGGCCTTCTTTCAGGAGCGCTAGTTGGGTTTGTCAAAGCACAAGTCTTTGAAACACTGGCTCTGCAAGCCACCTCTGCCACTGGAGCATCTTCATCCATTAGAGTTCCCTCCTTTGCTCTGGGGGAACCTCCTCCATGTGTGTCTTGAAAAGGACCCTGAGGCTTCTTAAACTACATTTTTTTGTCCACCTCACTGATTCCTGGAAAAGGTTCTCTGAGGAGTCGAAAAAAGCATGCCCATGGCAGACAGGGTCTTTCCATCATTTTCACACCTGGACAGAGTGTCTTTACTTTGGGGCCAAAAAGACATTCCGTCAAAAGGAGTATTGATGAAAGAAGACTTGAAAGGCTCTGCAAACTCACAGAGGTGCATCCAGGCATGCCTCCTTATAGAAACACCTGAACCCACTGCCCTTGAGGTTCTTTCTGCTACATGTGGATGAATTGGATATGGACTGTAAGGTCATCACCTCGGAACCAACAGATGTCTGAACTTCATCAGAAACAGCATCTGAGAGGGCATTCGTTAACTCCTTGATCAAATCCTCTGTAGCCTAGTAAAGTATACCAAATAGTTCAGAGACCTCTAAGTGAAGGTTGCTGAAGCATAGACATGCTTCCCAAATCTGTCCATCATTCATGACTCCCAGTTGGGGGATGGACAGTGGAACTGTTGTCAAGCTAGTTCCTTCTTGGTGGCCGCTGCAATGAACATGGCATCAACAGGAATTCTCTTCCTGCAAAACTGCCTATCAGCAGGTGGTGCCATTACTCTATCTGGTCTTTGAGGAATGGGCTCTATGGTATCAGAGTCCTTCCATGCCTGCTGTGAGAGTAAGTCAATGAACTAATCAATGGGTGGAGTCACCCAGGAGGTTGAGGGTTCAGTACCAAAAGCCTCCAGGAGAACAGATTCTCAGAGTAGGGTTGCTGAACTTCCAACCACCTCTCTGCTTCAGGATTTCTAGGATGTCTCCAAAGGAGACATCTTCAGGAGGTGATTGTAGGGACCCTTCACCTTCATCAAAATCTGTATCTTCAATGATGTACTCCACCGGGGAGTCTAAGTGTTTCTTCTTATATGTCCTCTTCTTAGGGACCTCCTCAGTGGGGTGCTATGGAGAGATATTAGAGGAGGAGATTACAATTCCATGGCCAGAAGCCTGGAGTTTTGGTACTGGCTGTCCCTGTGGAAGCAGATGGTGAAGCTCTGAGCACTGAGACACCACGTCAGTAGACTTAGGATCTGAGGGGATTGAATCCATCTGAACTGTCAAGGCAGTACATTTTCTCTTTGCTGCCTTGAAGGTAGAGCGGCTCAGACAGAGAAAGGACCAAGAATCTGAGAATACAATCTTCTGAATCATAGGTCTTCCTGCTCCAAGGGCAAAACCTCTGAGGTGGAAGCCAGAGCCAAGCTATCCATTGCCGAGGCTCAGATGTACAGAGATGGCTCCAAAAGCTTTGGAGTCAAATGCAACACCTTGAATCTGACAGGTAGACTATGGCTCCAGGAGCTCTCTGGGTCCAATGGGACTGGAGCCCTCAGAGAAGATCTTGGATAAGAGGATAAAGTTATCATTGGATCCAAGCCAGACAGATCCAGATGACTCAGATCCAAATATTCTGAAGCTGCAGGAGTCAGAGGAGGAATCTGTAAAGGGGGAGTAGTAGATACATGGATCTCCTGACCCAGAGGGCTAGGAGCTGAAGGAACACCAATCTGGCTCTGTGCCAAGAGAATATTCTTCACCAGTCTCTCCACATCTTTTTCTTTAAGGCTTCTGAAAGAATGAGTGGAGTATATGGATGGACACCTGAGTCTTTCTAAGAATGGAGAAGTTACCCTATCAGGAACCAGATCTAGTGATGAAGATTACCTTGTTCTGGGTTGTAATTTCACAGTCTGAAATCAGGTTTGAATTACATTGGATCTGACGAAGTCGGATCCAAGAGCTTTGACTTCATTGGATCCGATTTTGGAGGCATCGGATCAGATAATTTTAACTTAATAGGATCTTGAACTTGTGCCTTTTTCAGACCTGGGGTTGAGACAGAGTCCTTATAGCCATCTTCCTTGAGGAGTTTGAAGCTGAGGAGGAGGAAAATGGCTTCGAGAACAGGATTTTTCAATTTTTTCAGATTCTGTTTTAGACAATATAGCTTCTTAAAAAGAAGAAGGAAGAAGACCTTTTAGGATCAGCTTATTTTTGCATTCCACTAACGCACAAGGAAAGCCGTGACATATTGAGAAATTCTCTTGTAAATGGAGAGGACCTAAACAATAGACACAAAGTATGTGGGCATTGGAAGTTGGCAGTTTGTGCCCATACTTCATACATTTTTTAAAACCTTCTGGTGTATCTGTGTAAACAAAATAACTGTTAATGACATAATAAGACAGAGAAGAAAAGTTTTTTTTTTTTTTTTTTTTTTTTATGAATAGGGAAATAATAGAAAAAAGATATGGAAATACCAGCAATGGTAAATAAGCTATGGCAGTGATGCAAAGGAAAGAAAGATACTAATTAAAGGATCTAAGAGGTACAGAAAAAATTGTATGATAGACAAGAAGAATATGCAAGAAACAACAGAAAATTTATTAACAAAGGTAAGGAACAGTAATATAAAAAGTTTTTGAAGTAAGAAATTGAAAAATATGACACATCTGACTAATGCTTGATAGAGATGGAAGACAACATTTTTTGCTTGAAGCAGCAAACAAGATCTGAGGTAACTGGGTTTGGTGCATTGTGCGTAAGGGAGAAGATCGAGAGTTTTTGGTTGCCATAAACTTTAGCAATGGTGGAGTCAAATTTGAAGGATTGGATCTGAACCCATCAATTGAGGACAGGATGTGGGAAAATTTGATTTAACAAATCTTGGCCAGTAGCATGAACAGTTAACAGACAATATGGCTCTCACATATAACAAAAGGATTTAAATTTTCTGTAGTATTGCTCACTGCAAAACATTTTAAAGCCTAAGGAATGCTTTTGTTTTAAAAGGAAGCTGTTGAACAGTACACCTTTTCCTTACAGGCAGGTAGAATTTTAGAACAGATCTGTTAGGACAAACAGCACATAAGTTTTCTGTATCTCATTGTTTTGCTACATATGTATACTAATTATGAAAGAAAAAGGATATAAATTCAGTAAAATAGTTACTTTTTTTAAATTGAGATTATTGTTTTAGGCCCTTGCTGGGGAGTATATTGAATAAGATCCATTAGCTGTCGGTTTATCTTGAAAATTCCATTTGACCGTTTTCTAAAATTGTTTTATTAGACTTCTTGTCAGACCTCTCAACCGTTCCGAATTACTCGGTTTTTACCGAGTTTTGGGGTCCAAATGAAGGGGTGCCACGATTCCCGAGTGGCACCCCTTCAGTTCCGATTTATTTTAACTTTTTTTAAACTTTCGCGCTGTTGGCACTGACGTCATCACATGCGCGATGACATCAGCACGTCAGGCTACCAGCCAGTCAGAATTGAGCTCAAGGAGCTCGCATCATCATTTCCGGCTGGCTGGATTTGAATTACAAGCTGGCGCGGTAAGAAACATTTTCTGTGCAGGCACTGCCAGGCAGAAACTTTTGTTTTGTGCTACATACAGTATTTTCAAGCCGCTGCCAGGAACGCAGCCGAGAAACATCAGGGCAGGACGACCGAGAAGTGAGAACAGGGGCAGAGAAATGAGAGAATATAACTGCAGTCTGCAGACCAGCCGAGAAACATCAGGGCAGGCAAACCGACGACGAGCGAGAACAGGTCTTGGATAAATAAACGCAAGTACAAATGGGAGCAGTAATGTCAATGCCCTTTGTAGGAAATGCAGGTTGTAGGCTGTGCAAGGTCAGATTGTTAATTTTCTTGAATAGAAAGGCAACTTTCCCTTTTAAAGTGGAAGGGTAGAACTTCAATGCCTATGTATTATCAGCATCATGGAAAGTAAAATTGTTTAACTTTCTGAGTGTTTTGGTCTTCAGATGAGAGCCTGAGATGAGCTTAAATTAAAGTATCTTCTGATGCCTAGATTTGAGGCTTTGACTATTTCAGCCATTCTTGTATTGGTCTCTTCCGAAGAGCTGGTACTCACTAAGTTGCCTGTGACAGACGCATTACAACTTTTATAAGGCTTTAAGTCATTACAAATGAGGGATACTGCAAACTGTTTCATTTATGAATGATTCTGTACTTAAATAGAGTTCTATTGCACATATCAAAATGTGCTATAATGACATGTAATCATTCATTATAAATAGAATCTTGAGTCAACAAAAAGTAAATAGGTCTGTAATTTGTGTTGCAAATACAAGTTTGAAACCTTAAGTATGAAGTGATCTCATATTTGTCACATGTTAAACTGCCTAGTCCTCTCCATGTGTAGGAATTGGAAGTTACCTTATTTTGAAATGTTAAATTGCTCTGATTCAGTTTGATTATTTTTTGTATTATTGAAATTCTTTGTGTGATATGATGGGCACAGGATACTCAGCCGGATATTACCTGTTATTACTGGTATCTTAAATCTGAGTTGGTCTCATAATAAGTTGCATACTGAACAGTTTGACACTTTTTGCATTGAGGCTGCAGCAATAATTATAGTATCTTTACTAGTATTAAGGTTGTCGGCATATTCACAGTATCATTAAATGTATTAATTGTGATAATTCAGTTTTTGTTCATTAATCCAGTACATGTCCTGACCTGAATTGTCTCCATTAATTGTACAGTTGGGTACTGCTGCACTTTCTTAAATACAGTGAAACACTTGTTAAGTAAGTGTGTGTGTGTGTGTGTGTGTGTGTGTGTGTGTGTGTGTGTGTGTGTGTGTGTGTGTGTGTGTGTGTGTGTGTGTGTGTGTGTGTGTGTAGACCTTTATGATGGAAATGTTCTGAATTGGGCAGTTTTGTCATTATTGGTTCATGCATAGGTTTCATTGCCTACTGAAAAAATGTTCAAACACATTTAAAATGTGCTATTATATACAAGGAATATAATTTACTAAAGTCAGTAAGATGTATCAAAACACATTTATATTTCTTGTTTTGTGTACAAGTGGCTAATAATTTGAAAACAGCCTAAAGGTAATCTTTATCCACCACTGGCCAGATCCATTATCTTTGGATGTGGTGTAGGTTTCAATGTTATTTTAATGAATGAGAGTTTCAAGGGCAGAGAAGTTTTAATGCCAATTCTATTTTCATTGTGAGACAGTATTGCTTTAACAGATGTGTATTGGTGTTTGTGCATTGTGCTATGTAAAAATAAAATCCAAATCACTGCAGGAGTAAAACAGTATGCACACATTGGTGTTTATGGTAAATGGGGCGAAATAGCCAGGTAATGGGACACTGGAATGGCTGCAGGGGGCCTCTGGTGCCATATTTTGGTTGTCTGCTCTTCAGTTTGCATTTGAAAGTCGGTATCCCACAATTCCATTGGAGTGAGTGGGATTACATAATTATATATGCAAATTTTATGTTAAACAGCGTACAGATTTGTACCTATTTTTCATGGGCCTTGTCCAGATTTTTGATGTTTCCAGGTTGAGAGGTATGCTTCTTGTCCAAACCTGCTGAACAGCAATGTCTCTGGATTTTATAACCATATGAAACAATAAGCAAATGTGGGTAGTAATTACATTAAAGTGGAAATAAAACCTAACTTAAATCTGTATATCACATGTTCATAGACATGTCAGGAGATTTCATTACTCAACAGATAGCTTTGACTGTTTGCTTCAACAGAAGGTTATTGTTTGCTCTACCTCTCACCTTGGGTGTGTCAACAGTTTTTGATAAATAAAGAAAAATTACTGTAGTACCAGCTTGTATCTCTTTTAGTTCTTTTACAACTGTTTTCATATACTCAATTTGGAGCAATTTATTTACCTTCAGTGTCCTTAGTCATACAAAGTGGGCACATTCAGACTGTTTTAGAGCTAAATACCTTTTGTCCATCCCTGAACTGTCTAATCTAGATAAGGAAATGACTTTCACACCTCCAGTGTAAATATTCTAAGTTTAAGTATAAACTTTGTACAACCAAAGAATCACTGAGAGTTATCTGTCTTGTGTATGCAAGCTATTTGACTCTCTCTTTAATACCTGTAACACTCTACTTCTTTACCTCACTTCCCTTAAAACACCTTGGTACCTGCTTATATTTGAGTATATTTTCATTCAATGTTATTGTTTTGATAACTGGATAAGACACTGTAAACATAAATGTTTCTTTTCATGGGTAACAAAAAAATAAGTTATGTACTTGCCATAACATTCCATGTGAGTTGTTCATCTTGCCTTCATTCTTACTGACGGGTTTGGAGCTGATCCCTTGGCTCCGAGTCAACACTTACTATAAAGCTAGAGGATTTCAAGTAGCTCGAGGCCAAGTCCCTATCCCATGATGCACTTTAAGTTACCTCAGATCTTGTTTGCTGTGTATAATAATACCATATGTCATTCTATAACTCCATAAGAGAGAATGTATAGAAGGGTTGAGTGACCAGGAAGGATCTAGCATCTCGGTCTTCTGAGAGCCCAGGAGTGGGTGGGAGTGAGGGATGTAAGAATGAAGGAGAGATGAAAACTCACATGGAACGTTATGGTAAGTACATAACTTCATTATGTGAAGTTGTTCTATCTCACCGCTCATTCTTACTGATGAGTAGCTCCCCAAGCACCATCTATCTCAGGTGGCTCACGGGAGTATATTTCTCAGGACTGTGGATCCAAAGGAGGCCCTGTCAACTGTGTAATGAGTGATAAAGGTATGAGGTTTTGACCAAGTGGCTGCTGCGCAAATGTTATCAATAGGAAGTCTGGCAGAAAAGCAGAGGATGTAGAAACTGCTCTGGTTGTGTGAGCTTTAATTTTATGCTGTAAGGGCATATTGGCAGCTGAATAAGCAAAGGTGATACAATCAGATAACCATTTAGACAGAGTTGTTTTAGCCACAGGCATACCTTTCTTGGAGTCTGAAAATGAAACAAAAAGCTGGCTGATTTCCTGAAATCTTTTGTTCTATCTAAATAAAATCTGAGCTGTCTGTGAACATCAAGTTTGTGCAGCATGTACTCTAGATTTTTGGAAGAAAACTGGCAAATCAATAATTTGGTTGAGATTGGTTTCAGTGCAAACCTTGGGCAAGAAAGAGGGTTTGTTCAAAGTGAGACTCTGTCAGCATGGAAAATCAGATAAGGAGGCTTGAAGGACAAGGCTTGAAGCTCTAACACTCTGCAAGCAGAAGTAATAGCCACTAAAAAGATGGGTTTCCATGACAAAAATTTGAGGTCACATGAGGAAGTTGGTTCAAATGGCGGAAGAATTATGCGGGAAAGCATAACATTTAGACTCCATGGAGAATAGGGAGATTTCACAGGTGGTCTAATATGAAAAGTCCCTTTGAGAAAGGCTTTGGATAATTTGTGTGACATACTATTCAACCCTTCAAATCCAAAATGAAAGTTAGAGATGGCAGCAAGTTGAACACAGGCTGTTGCTACTGCAGCATCTTTATTGAAGATCATGGTCAAGAATTCTAGTATAGAGGCCATAGGGGCTTGGTAAGGATTAATATTGCTTTTAGAGGCCCATATAGAAAATGTTTTCCATTTGCTAAGGTATAGCTTCCTTGTAGAGGATTTGTGAGAGGATAAGAGTATTTGCTTCATCTCATTGGAGCGGTTATGGAACCTGGCTATGATGGGAATTGGAGCAGCCAAGCTGTCAGCTTCAGAGACTGCAGAGAGGGATGAAGTTCCCCTGACAAGTGCATCAGAAGGTCCGGAACTGGGTCCAGAATCCAGGGGTCCTCCAAAAGATGAAGTTGAAAGAAGCGGAACCAAATCTGACGAGGTCAATGAGGAGCTTTTAGAATGATAGTCCTTCCCAGGGCTTTCACTTTCTGTACTACCTTGGGTATCAACGGGATTGGTGGGAATGCATAGAAGACCCGGTGGCCAACCATGAATGAGTGCATCTCTTGGGGCTTCTCCCAGAGGGGGAATAAGGGCAGAGTAGCTTCTGCATTTGGTGATCATGTGACAGGCAAAAAGGCCACAGCAAGGCTGGGCCCCACCTGCAGAATATCCTGTCCGCTATTTCTGTCTTGAGGGACCACTTGTGGGGCAACAAAATTGCTGTTGGATTTCCCCAAGATGTGCATTGCTAACAGAAAGCACTGGATGTATATAGTCCACTGCCATACTCTTAGGGCCTCATGACAAAGGGGGTAGGATCTGGTTCCTCCTTGTTTGTTCAAGTACCAGACCACTGACATGTTGTCCATCTGAATCGCAAATGTACCCAAAGGAAGAGAGTCCTGGTAGTACTGAAATGCCAAAAGTACTGCTCTCATCTCTAGGACATTGATATGCAGATGTGTCTCTTGATTGGTCCATGTGCCTTGGGCTGTCCTTCCCTGAAAATGCCCCCTCACCCTATCAGGGAAGTGTCCGTGGTCACTGTGGCCACTGGTGGGGGTAAGAGAAATGGACGTACTATCGTAACATAAAGTGAGGTCAACCACCACTGAAGATCCTTTTTGCAGGAATTTGTGATTATTATCATATAAGACCATTGAGTGAACAACAACCATTGCAGTATCCACATGTGCATACAACCCAGTGGTATGGCCAGAATTGATGCTGCCATCAATCTTAACAATTTCAGAACTTCTGATGCTGGTGCTTTGTTTTTGGATATTAGAATGCGGACATGCTGATGGAGAAGTAAGACTCTTTCTCTTGGAAGTCTTAGCTTGGTGGTGGTGGTGGTGTGCAGTTCTGCTCCAATAAAGACGATATGCTGCGATGGTGTCAAGGCAGATTTTTCTGAGTTTACTGTAATGCCCAGCTGGTTGCAGAGTGACATAGTGGATTCCCTGGTCTGAATGAGTTGATGCCTGGTGGTGGCAGTGAAGAGCCAATCATCTAGGCATGGAAACACCTGGAATCCTAAACATCTCAGGTGAGCCATGACCACTGCCATGCATTTGTTGAACACTCTGGGGGCTGTAGTGAGACCACCAAAGGGCAGGGCCTCGAAACTGGTAATGACTGGCTCCCTGATGGAAGCACAGATGATCACTGGATAGCCTGGCCATTTTTATGTGATAGTACGCATCCTGGAGATCTATCAAGCACATCCAATTGTCTTTCCCTAAGAAGGAAAGTATTGACTGAAGCGTGACCATCTGAAAGTTCTCTTTCTTAACAGATTTGTTTAGTCTGCTGAGGTCCAATACAGGTCTCCAGTCCCCTGTCTTTTTGGAAGTAAAAAGAATCTTGAGTAAGTTCCGGATCCTGTCTGGTCTGCTGGGACTGGTTGGATGACTCTTTTTTTCTTAGCAACGTCTGGACCTCTACTATTGCTTGTTCCCTGTAACTGAGTGGAACGTCTGGGATTTTTCTTGTTGGTGGAGGGGGTGTTGCAAATGGGATGAATTTTCCTCTGGAAATTATACTTTGAAACCCAGTTGTCATTTGTTATTTTGAGCCAGGTATCTGGGTACAAAGATAAGTGACCCCTGACTGCCTCCAGAGCAGAACAGTCGGGCCTCCTTTCAGGAGCACTGGTAAGGCTTCCCAAAGAAATTATCTCTGTCACCCTAGTTTTGCAAACCCCCTCTGCTGCGAGGGCGGCGTCTTCCATTATTGCCACCTCCACTGCCCCTGGAAGGGGGTTCACCACGTGTGTCCTGAAAAGCTCCTTGGGATTTTCAGAACCATATTTTCCATCCCTTTTGACCCTTGGGGTAGGGTCTGGTAGGGGTGGAAAAACAGACTTCGACGGCAGACAGAATCTTTCCCTCCTGCTCAAACCTGTTTAAAATTTCCTTAACTTTGGGCCCAAAAAGGGACAAGCCATCAAAGGGGGTATTCACAGAGGATGACTTGAAGGGCTCCACGAAGGAACACAAGCGCATCCAGGAATGTCTCCTAAGAGCAACTCCTGTACCCACTGCCCTACTCGTTCCATCAGCTGCATATGAAATAAGGCACATGGACAAGTTCACTATGGAGATGAGGGTAGCAAGCTGGAAGATACTTTGTCTGTAGCTCCTGCAGCTACTGTACCCTGAAGAGTATCTCCCAGCTGTTTAAGGAGATCTCTTTGTAGTCTCGTAAAATGTGTTAAATAGTTAAGCGAACAGAGTGCAAAAGTCACTGAACTAAACATCCCATATCTATCCATGATCCTGGAGTCTCTGTTAGGAGGATGGATAGATGAGGAAGTTTCAGACATTTCCTTTTTGGTAGTTGCCGCCACCACCATGGCATCAACTGGCACACATTTAGTCAAGAAGGATTTATCTTTGGGGGCAGATATGAACTTATTAGGCCTCCTAGGGACAGGCTGCATAGTGTCCGGAGACTCCCACACCCTTCGTGTGACCAGCTGCATAAGTTCATTGAAGGGTGGAGACACCAAAGAGGTGGAGGGCTGAGATGGAAAAGCCTTCAGGAGAACCAACTCATCCTCAGTAGGGTTGGTGGACTGCCAGTCACCCCTCTGCCTAAGGATTTCAAGTATCTCTGCAAATGAAATATCCTCAGAGGGGAACCATGGAGACCCTTCTGATTCATCCAAGTCAGTATCAGATGTTAGTGACTCCTGAGGGGAGTCTAAATATTTCCTCTTATACACTCTCTTCCTGGAAACCTCATCAGTGGGAGCTTCTGGTGAAGTCTCAGAAGAGCATGGGCCACCCAATGGGGCTTTCTGAGGCTTTGGGTCTCTGCGCTTAGCTAGGATCTGTGAAGCAGAAGCAGACACAGGCGCTTTAGGGGATGCAGAAGCCGGGCCTGAAGATGAGGATGTCTTGGGAGACATAACTCTCCTCATGGCTTTGAAGGCACCCCTGCTCTGATGTGAAGGGACCGACAAATCCGAGGAAACCGTCGATACCCCCGGCACCGGGACAGTGGGCTCCGAGCCCAAGGTAGGAGCCGAGCTCATCCAAGCCGAAGCCCCAAGAGACAAAGTCAAAACTGACAAGTTAGTTCGACTATCCTCCTGGACTCGACCAGATAGTGTTGGCTCGTAGAGTCCTCGATCAGAGCTGAGGACATCAGAGTGAATGGAGCCAAGACACTGAAGTAGGTGTCGGCTTTGAAGGCTCCACGATCAGCAAGTCCAACTCTTCCAGCTCCAAAGGACCGGTATGGCTCAGAAGAGGAAGAGATATAGTTGGCATAAGGGTCCGCTGGGTCAGAGTCGATAATAATTTTGCAAAGGCCAGTGCCTGTAGAAGCTTCTGCACCACCCAATCCACATCCAAATCTGAGAGGCTAATAGAAGACCGAGATGAATGCACCAATGTTACCGATTGAAGTAGCGGAGATTTAGGAATTTCAGATACCGGTTCCAAAACCAAGGACCGGCTGTGAAAGAAAAGACAGTCAGCTCTGAGACCTGTGGAGCTGATGTCACTGACTCTTTTGACTTTTTAGACTTTTTCGAATACACAGAAGTCTTGGAGGACTTTGAGGACTTACTAGATCCATCCTGGTCACTCAAAGCCTCCTGGAAAGAAGGTTTCAACAAACCCCTGTCAATGAGCTTCCTCTTTCTCTCTTGGAGGACCCGAGAGGAAAAGGAATGGCATATGGAACATGTTTCTTGTAAGTGCAAGGCACCTAAGCAGTAGACACAATTAACATGGCAGTAAGTAATAGACATCTTCTGCCCACATTTAGGGCATTTTTTAAACCCTGACTTAGGGTGTTTGTCCTTGTCATCAGCCATGACAGAAAAGAACCCACCCAACAATAGCAAATATAAATTAGCCTTCTAATGAAAAACAGGCTAACTATAAGCACACACACACACACACACACACACACACACACACACACACACACACACACACACACACACAAGTCCTTTAAACTAAGGCTAACTACAACTATTAATAAGCCTTCTAATAAAAAACAGGCTAAATATATGCACACAAGTCCTCAAATTAAGGCTAACAAGTACGCACACACAAATTAACTAAGCAGATAATGGGCCGGATTCACGAAGGCTTGCACGGAGTCTAAGAGTAGAGTAAGACTCCATGCAGCCAACATGTCCGCCGAGCGATCCAGGAACAGCCGGTAAGGGCGTGCAACAGAGCTCTGAAAATGAGCCTTACACGGACAAGGCTTGGATATGCAAATTACCTCAATTGCAGGTGAAAGCTATATAAATGAGGTAAATTTGCGATCCAGGAAACCCGAACCTGTCCGAGTAGGAGTAGTGTTATTTGCAGAAATGTACTCAGTTGACAACTGAGTACAGTTCTGGAAATAGCAAAACGAAGCCGTTACAGCTCCAAAAAAAGGATGCATTTACATGAGGAAGCATGCCAATGGCCAAAACTTCGGCCATTGGCAATGTTCAGTGATGCAAAATAAAAATAAAATTACTTTTTTTTCATCCCAATCTCCGGGTTTAAGCGTAGCACAGCTCCACTCAAACACGCTGCCCTAAAACCAGAAAATCAATAATTAAAATCCACAAATGTGGATTTTATTGCTAATATGAATTTACAATGCAAGGGAATGGCAGGCTGAAGAAACATGGCCACCAAGTAGAGGTTGCTAAGGGGGGAAGTTCAGTCTAAGAGATGTAACCAAGCATTAGTAGGCAATCCTATGCAAATGAGGGTTAGGATAGTGAATTGCAAGTTTACATAGCAAATGAGCACAGTCAGTGGAGTGTAGGAGTAGGATAAGGGGAGTAACAGAGTAGAAGATAGATGACATCATGAGGGGGGTATATATGAAAGAAGTGAAGCTCATTGGAGCAGAGTGGCATGTGTCAGCTGTCATTTACACATCATTGAAAGAGGTGTGTCAACAGGTAGGCTAGGTAAAGGCAAGAAATCAAAGGTGTATGCCGTGGATAACACTAAAGTTTCTTGCCGAGCATGTATGCGCGCGTGTGTGTGCCAGTACACCCAAGTAACACTGTGTGCGCACGTGTAAGCGTGTGTGCGTGCGTTTAAGCCGGAGTAAGCATGTATACGGATGTTGAAATAGTTGTAAGCGCGTTTGCGCTGGTGTGCACGTGCTTTAACAAGAATAAATAAGTTTTAGTTCGTGTAAGCATGTGTGCGCACATGTGAGTTGCTGTGCACGTGTTTGCGCTTGTGTGTGTGGCGCTGCCCCCCAAGGAAACAGAAAGGAAAAAGGAAGCACAACAAATAATAGGAAGTTATCAGGGAGTACTAGCAGAGCTAGCAGATGAAAACAATCAGAATCAGGCAATTACACAGGCAGTCACTAGCCCAACCCAGCCCAGCACTTAAAACTCTGCAAACAACAGTCCATTATGTTTCTTTCAAGAGACACTGCAACACTGCAGTAAGCTAATAGAAGTGAAAACTGAAAAAGCTTTACTGAGACAAAGAAATATTAGGGGCTGCCATTGCTGTTATAAAGTGACATATGCAACATGCTGAGGGTGGTGACAATGCAAATGCTTCTGGACAACCCACAGTGAGGAGACAGAGAAGAGTGTACAAGCCCAGGGTAACCTACCAGGAGCTACATGAGCTGGAGATAGTGGAGCGCTATAGAGTGGACAGAGACCTCTTGCAGCAATTGTTGAGCTGTGCAGGCCACGCCTCATACACAGAACCAACAGAGGGGAACCCATCCCAGTGGAAACCAAGGTATGTGTTGGCCTAAGAATATTAGCAACAGGTACCTTCCAGAGACCAACTGGTGATATGATGGGGATATCACAGGCATCAGCATCCAGGGTACTGCACCAGTTCCTGGATGCCATATCAGCACACGCTTAGTGATCATGTATATTTCCCCAGTTCCCGTGAGGTATTGGCCAGCAATATGCCTCTTCCAGCAAATAGCGAATACCCTGAGGTAGTGGGTGCAATAGACTGCAAGCACATATGCATCAAAGCACCAGCCGGTAAGTGGGGTAGGGTCTACTACAACCACAAGGGCTTCCCTCCATCAATTGCCAGGTTGTGTGTGATGCCTAAGGCATAATACTGAATGTGTGTGCTGGCTGCCCTGGAAGCTACCATGATTCCCATATCTGGCATCTGACGCAGCTGTACCAGACATTTGCCAATGGGCACATCCCACATGGTCACCTAGTGGGGGATGCTGGCTATGCACTGGAGCAGTGGCTGATGACACCCATCAGAAATGCACACACACCTGAACAGGAACGCCATAATGAGGCACACGCAAAAACACAAAATGTAATCGAAAGCATGTGTTTGGCCTGCTCAAGTCATGGTTCCGGTGCCTGGACACATCTGGTGGAGCCTTGTAGTACTCACCAACTACATGTACCCAAATTGTCATGATATGTGCTATGCTACATAATATGATCCTGCAAAAACAGCTGCAGCAGGACCAGCATAGGCCCAGGCCAAACAGCCCCCCACCATTGCCAAGGCCATCACAGGTAGAGCGTGACTCGGAGGAGGAACAACCTGAGCCTGCCTCAGTAGGCAGAAGGAGGCATGCCTAGTATGCTTTGGCCTTGGCAAAGAGGCCATAGCACATACACTGGCTCAGTAGGAACTCTGGAAATTATACCGCCTCTGACTCGCACATATAGTAAAAGGGATGCCTAACTTGACACTACCTGTTTTCAAACATGTATAGGAGTGTAGTATGTGCATCTGACATAGGCAGCCCTGCAGCACCACCTGAGGCATGATTGCCATGTGTTAAGCAATATAAAGCAGTGCTAAACAGCATTTGCCACCATGTAGTATAAGTAAACAAAATCGCACACACCAACTAGCACAACTGTGGTCAATGTTAAGTAATATTGGGCAACGCCCAGCAATGTTGGTTAATATTGAGCAATGTCAGACAAGCTTGGTCTAAGTAGGGCATAGCTGAACAAAAGCCAACATGCTCATATATGCTCTACTGACCCTTAAGCAGTCTGGTCTGCTCAGTATGAAAAGATAAAGCAGTGATGGGCCTCAAACCCAGGATACTATGCACTATAGTCAGAGTACTGAACCACTAAACCATGACAGTATTGCAGTGGTCAGCCTCTTTGAAGAAATGTTGATAAGTCTATGCAAAGTATCTCGTGGAAACCCTGCAGGCACAGCATAATCCCTGTCGAAGTTATGACACAAAGGTGAGTCCTGCAGTAAGCATAGAACCTGACTTTCAACACACACATTATAAATGTTAATATTGGTCATGTTCACACACATCAACAAATGTAGTGGATCTCAGACAGCAACATACTGAAAGGTCACACTGGGCATGCTCACACACTTGAATAAATGAGAGAAATGTCAGGTAACAAAACACTGAAAGGCCGAACTGGGCATGCTCACACACTTAGGCCATGTCTAAGTACAGCAGTGGGCCACACATATCTGGCAGTAGCATGTGTTAACCCAGGAACCTCTCACTATTCAGCAATCTGCCCTGTGCACACAGTTATATGACAACAGACACATATATAATATGGTGGAACCCTGTCATAATCAAATATGTTCTGCAGATACCTAAGTTGTTCATAGAAAGTGGGAAAGCAAAGACGATAAAAACCTGCAATCAGTATAATCAATAAACATTGCGCATCCCAAACATTATCATAGGTTCAGAGGTTGATACTAGGCTATCTGCCCTAGGGCATATACAAGCCTAGCCAGAGTGTGTTTGGCTTTCGCAACACTGTCAAATTAGTACACTGTGCCTGTGAATAGTAGGTCACACAAGATAGCCCATTTATGTTTAGTCTATTGTGCCTCTGTCTAGCAGGGACACAGAAGAAATCCCAGGGGTAAACATACGATCACCCATCCACTTGTCAAGATGTCTCCTGTAGGTGGTCAGTGGGTGGCTCTGCCTATGCGAAACCAGGATTACATTCCGGAGTGAGTGGAGCCTCTGGGATAAGAATCTGTCCCTCCAGCATGCCCTATTAACATCTGTGCTGAGGTTTATGTCCCTGGAGTGTGTAGCTCCAAGGGATTCGGACATCCTGAGGTGGAGTATGTCCATTAATTCAGGGTTGGACATTTCCTTAAACAACAGGCACACATCACATCCGAGTAGGCTGTGTTTACTGAGTAGAGCTGGAGTTACTGTATCCGAACTGAGCAGGGCATCTGTGTGAGTCCCTAGATTGGCTTGTTGAGGAACTTTTGTGGCCATTACAGTTGCTGCAGGTGTCAGGTAAGGTACATCCCAAATGGGGCATTGTAACCAAGCATGGTTGTGATGAGTATAGGGGCACAATGACCTCACCTGATCTAGATGTGAAACCATATGGGATAAGGTGGGCTATATAGAAGGTCTGTTTAACCACATTGGCAACATGATTGTCAAAGATGAGAGTACGAACAAGTCGTGCCCCCAAACCCCTAACAACTCCTACCATACGTAATGGATTGCCACCTATGTGGTAATGTGTGGTCATGTTGTTATTCCCAAAGGGGATGACTATGCATCTAATGGCATTTAGCTGTAGGCCATGGCTCTGGCACCAGTCATCCATCTCTGTGAGACCCTGTTTGAGTATGCATGTGCCAGCTGGAGAGTTGATTATGGCACCCAGTTTGCAGTCATTCAGAACATGGTCAGCCATATTCCTCCTGTGTTAGCCTGTACATCAGAGAAATATATACTGAACAAGAGAGGTCCCAGGACTGAGCCTTCTGGGATGCCATGTGTAACAGGTGTATAGTCAGACATGGCACCTGCAATACTGACCATGTGGGTGCTATCCCTGATCCAGTTAGCAATCCATCCTGTGAGATATGTGTTGATATTGACGCTGGTGAGCCCATGTATAATGGCTGAGTGGGGTATTGTGTTGAAGGGTTTTGCAAGGTCCAGGTAGGCTGTGTGGAAAACTTTCCCTACATCTATGGACCTGGTAACTGTTTAAAGAATACAAACAGGTTCAAGAGGCAAGATCTGCCCACAGCAAAGCTGAAATGTGTAGGACCCAGTGTCTGTAGGTTCCCGATGTCTATGTGTATGAGTTCCATGACAATACGCCCATAGCTTTGCAGAACAGACTAGTTAGGCTTATAGGGCGATATTGTCTGGGGTCCACTGTGGCCCCACCTCTGTGGAGTGGGACCATTGTCGCTGTACATTATTCCTTGGGTACATATCCTGTAGTAACTCTGATATTGAACAGTGACTTAATGTGAGGGTTACATTCATCATGAAGCTTGTGTAAGACGCAGGCCAGACACCGTCTGGTCCCATTGATGCTGTGTTGTCTGCTTTGGGGAGGGCAGCACTCACCTATTCATTTGTGATGTCAGGGAGGTTACACTCTGTTGGGATGGGCAGTTACTCCCTTAGGGGATGGGGACATCTGCACTGAACTTGTTTGACAGGATGTTGGCAATGTCTGTGGGTTCAGGGTATGTTTAGTCAGTATGCAGTAACTCACAGCATATCAGTGAGTGTCCACCCAGGTTCCTGACATAACTAAAGAAGGCCTTGTGATTGTCCTAAGTGTCCTAAGTGTCTGGTGCAATAGTCTGTTAGAAGCGGGCCTTAGATGAATACATGAGTGATTGTAGCTTTCTGCTAGTAAAGATCACAGATGCCTTCCTGTCTAGGATTGTGCTCTATCATGTAGTAGCCTCCTCCTTTCATTGTATAGCTTATTAATGGTCGGGTCCACCAGACAGGTCCCCTGCCATTGGAGGAGTGAGTCTTGTTGTTATTTGCATAGCATCATCCATGCAGTCCAGTAGGTGTCCATAGAATGCATTTGTAAAGGATTCAGCAGCCTGAGCCATATTTACCACTGTCCCAGGGTCTTTGAAGGATACCACCTTGGTTTGGAGAAGTGTGATGTTTGCTTTTGAGAAGTTCACCAAGATTACCTATGATGGGTGTGGGGACGGGATATGGATGTCCAGTGAGATAAATGTATGGTCTGACCTTAACAATGAGGGGTATACCTCTGGTGTAGAACATAGAGTCCCCATGTTGGTGATGATCAGGTCCAATATGTTTTCCCTCTGTGGGTGTGGTGACCGGTTGTGCCATAGCATTTCAGTTTACAAATAGTAGCAACTGTTGGGTGAGGTTGTTGGGGCTTCAGTAGTATTCCCAGTCAATGGTTGGGTATTTGAAGTCACCCAATATAATGGTGTTTGGGGAGACCTTCATATTCTCCAGTGTTCCCAGGAAAGCTGTGTGTGGTTCCTGAGTTTGGGAGGGTGGTCTGTAGCAGGCTACTTAACTTTAAGGCAGTTTTGCACACTGTTAGTTGCATATGTATAGTCTGCGATGCTTCGTGCAGTACTACTAACCCAGAGGTGTGTGTATCTGTGATGTATATGGATACTCCCCCTATTTGTGTTGGCCGCTCTGAGTCTTGTGGTCAGAAAGCATGGTATGAAGTATAACCTGGTAGTGCTGGTGTGCATTTGGGAGCCTGAACCAGGTGTCTGTTACTGCACAGATATCAATATTCTCCATACTGAGGAGAGTCCTGAGTGGTCATTTTGAGGGTAACACATCTGGTGTTGAGCAGCATTACCCTTAGTTTCTTCTACCCTGTAATGTCTATGGAGGTGGGTTTGTCTTTGAGCCTCGCTTAAAAAGGCACTATGGGGATGGCAAGAGCCTTAGCCAGTATTCAAAAGTCCAAGGATGATAGGTGCAAGCTGTCCATAGCGAGCTGCGTGGCATGTCGAGCATGTTACCCCAGGCTGACAGACACTGAATCCCTTTTGAATGACACCAATATGTTAGCCAACTGTTAAAAGTGATCATTTTGTTTGTATACTGTGACATCATTCTTGGTGAGTGTAAGATGCTACACAAGGTCAGGGTCATACTGGCCTGGGCTACATGATCAGAGAGTTCCTCTATGTATCATGTCATGTGGTCCAGGGAGGAACGTCTGAGGTTATTCGCACCAGCATGGACAATGATGGAGCCATTTCTGTACTTGCTTTGGAGTGTCCTGAGTGCATGTGTTATGTGGCGGATCCTGCTACCCGACAGACAGCTCAAAGTGACCATCCCTCTTTAGCCTGATTAGTGGGACGCCAATGTGTCTGACAATAAGTGTCACCTATTGCAAGTGTATTAGGTGTGTTGTGTAGCCCTAAGGGCAGTGACAGTGTGGCACACTGACTTTGTGAACTATGTGATATGTGGGTATTGTAATAGGTAGCAGTTGTTTGTGTGTCTGCTTTGGAGGTCTCTGCTGCTTAGGCAGAGTTTATTTAGAGCCTTCGAGTATGTTTATGTGTGATAATGTAGTTTGATTGCTGTCGCTATAGGTCTATGTGAGACTGGATTTGTGGTGTGTGTGGTTACCTTCACCACCTGATAGACTGTGCCAGTCATGGGTCGAGAGCTCAGCCTCCTGTATGTCTATATAGTTGCATCTCTCACATATATCTGAGTTTGTTAGGAGGAGGAGAGGGTTGTCGGTGTACATAAGTCATTTGTGACATTGTGTCAAAATTCCAATATTCACCAGCTGGACTGGAGAGTACACACGAAACTGACCCCTGGACATGCCAAGATATTATGATGACATACTCTGCTGACTGATAACAAAGGATCAGTAGGGTGATAAGTGTAAAAGAGTATAGCAGGGCTTTAGTGTTCAGGTTCGCCAGTGTTTTGTCAAGTGTAGCTGCGAAGGAGTCCAGACTGAAACATGACACCTCCTTCAGCTATGTCATAAATAGCAATGTACACTCATATATGTCCTGAGTCAGGGCCAGCTGTACCTGACTGACAATGCCGACATCCTGTCAGACAGGCCCATATATACATTCCCACCACCCACTGACGAAAGGCCCCATCATCATACCAGGAGATTTCACATGTAGAATGGGTAAACAGCTCCCCCCAAAGCTAAAAGCATGGCAGCAATTGGATTACATTGTTTCCTATATGTGTCATGAGTGAACTACAGAACAAACAGACCCTGCACCTGAACAGTCTGTTGAGACTCACCTCAGCACAGGATCTGAAACCATTGAATGTGTTACAGCAACATATGGCACTCCCCACAAGTGTTGGTGCACAACACACCATGGGAAGTAAAGTCCAATAAGCCTATGAAGCCTGATCTGCAAGGCCATGGAGTCCATCATGATTGAAGTCATAAACAGAGCTATTGGAAGCTGACAAACATACAACCCTACCAACTGTGGTATGTTCATGGGCAGATCACGGTTCCCAAACATGCTAGACTGTTTGCAAGGCAGCCACCCAGGACATGCATCACTGAACGGAGCTACACATGTCCCACATAGACTTTGAATAGCCCTTTATCAACATCCCAGACACATGTCGTATCCACAAAATCAACAATCTGTGCATAAATATGTGTTGTCATATGAAGGAATGGCAATTTGTCCACAGATAGATCACACGAGCTAAGAATTGTGGAGTCCTGTACAAGCTGTTAACACCTGCTGACCCACATGGTTCATTCCTGATTGCATAAAACAAAGTGTAGACACATTACCAGGTCCAGTCTGATGATGTCAGCATCCTACAAATATAGCAGGAGAAAAGAAACCACCCAATAAAGCATATAGTGCGTCATGTTAATTCATATTTCTCTAGTAGCATAACATAGTTAAGTAGGGGTTCAAAACTGCAATCGCTGACTCTGTGTGTGTATTTTCTTTGAGAGGAGAGCCCTTTTTGGAGACTGGGAAACACATCAAAAGAGGTACATTCCTTTGAGAGAAGGGCCATTTTTGGAGACTGGGAAATACATCAAAAGAGGTACATTCCTCTTTGGAAAGTGTGCTGATGTCAGCATCCTACAAATATAGCAGGAGAAAACAAAACACCCAGTAAAGCATGTAGCATGTCGTGTTACTGCGTATCTCTCTAATATCATAACATAGTTAGGTAGTGGTTTGAAATCTGCAATTGTTGACTGTGTGTGTGTATATGGGTGTAATTACCTTTGAGAGGAGTGCTCTTTTTGGAGACTAGGAAATCACATCAAAAGAGATACATTCCTCTTTGGAAAGTGTGCTGATGTCAGCATCGCATAAATATAGCAGGAGAAAACAAAATATCCAGTAAAGCATATAGTGCGTTGTGTTAATGCGCATATTTCTAGCATCATAACATAACCACGAGGGGTTTGAATCCTGCAATTGCTGACTGTGTATGTGTATGATTACCTTTGCAGGAGTGCTCTTTTTGGAGACTAGGAAATCACATCAAAAGAGATACATTCCTCTTTGGAAAGTGTGCTGATGTCAGCATCCTACAAATATAGCAGGAGAAAACAAAGCATCCAATAAAGCATATAGCGTGTCATGTTAATGCAT
Source organism: Protopterus annectens (assembly GCF_019279795.1). NCBI lineage: Eukaryota > Metazoa > Chordata > Ceratodontiformes > Protopteridae > Protopterus > Protopterus annectens. The sequence continues at coordinate 935,567,346 of NC_056747.1, read as the reverse complement.
ATCTCTTTAGTATTATAACCTAGATAGGGGTTTGAATCCTGCAATTGCTGACTGTGTGTGTGCATGTGGTGGGGTATGTGTGTGATTACCTTTAAGAGGAGTGCTCTTTTTGGAGACTGGGAAAACACATCAAAAGAGATACATTCCTCTTTGAAAAGTGTGCTGATGTCAGCATCCTACAAATATAGCAGGAGAAAACAAAACACCCAGTAAAGCATATAGTGTGTTATGTTAATGCATATCTTTCTAGTATCATAACATAGCTAAGTAGGGATTTGAATCCTGCAATTGCTAACTGTGTATGTGGGGATGTGTGATTACCTTTGGGAGGCGGTTCTTTGGGAGACGGGAAAACACATCAAAAGAGGTACATTCCTCTTTGGAAAGTGTGCTGATATCAGCATCCTACAAATATAGCAGGAGAAAACAAAACACCCAGTAAAGCATAGAGCTGGCCATGTTAATGCGATCTTTCTAGTATCATAACATAGCTAGGTAGGGTTTGAATCCTGCAATTGCTGACTGTGTATGTGGGGGTTGAATCGTAAATTGCTGACTGCGTATGTGGGGGTATGTGTGTGATTACCTTTCAGAGGAGTGCTCTTTTTGGAGACTGGGAAAACACATCAAAAGAGGTACATTCCTCTTTGGAAAGTGTGCTGATGTCAGCATCCTACAAATATAGCAGGAGAAACAAAACACCCAGTAAAGCATATAGCCACGTGTTAATGCGATCTCTCTAGTATCATAACATAGTTAGGTAGGGTTGAATCTTGCAAATGCTAAGTGTGTGTGTATAACACTGTTGATCAATGTGGTGTGGTTTTGCTTTTACTATGGTATGACATTGAAGATTAAAAGAGTATGTGCATTGCACACATCAGGTATCTGTGTGGCAAATAAATATATGTACATGTGACCTCAATTAGGACATAGGTGTGAAGCCCGCATACCTATGAATACATTTGTTTCCTTTAACAGATTGTGCCGCTGCTTCTCAGATTGTAGGTCACATATGTATGTATGTGACAAGGCTGGCCACTGTAGTGATCTGTGGCCAAGGTCATCTGTGCCACACACACCCATGACAGTTACTACAGAGTAGTGTGAGGAGGGTACATGCCTGGGTATATGTCAGACATGTTCATACACAACAACGTCTGGCAATAATGAACCATCATTATAGGTGTACAACAGCCTTGTGGATATGCATACAGGCCCCTAATGTCTTATGTGATACACCGAGGGACTCCACAATACCTCTGGATATGTGGATACTAAGGACAGATGACATAACACTTGGCTGTGGAATGTATTGACATTGCTCCCAACATACATGTTGGGGGCTACCACCTATGTGGAACGGTCGGGGTAGTATGTATAGTAAATGTGGATGACTATGCTATAATTGGCTTAGAGCTATACAGCATGTGTTGGACAATAGGTATCTGTCTGTATGATACCCTTGTGTAGGATATGTGTCCCATCCAGAGAATGCATTGTAGGCCAATGCATGCATTTACAGATATGGATGGACATATCCCTAGTGTGTTTGCATGTACCTAAGAGGGCTATATGCCAAACAGGTGTGGTCCTAGGAACGGTGGCGGTCAGTACCACTGGTTACTGTTATAGTATAGTACCAGAAGGATCCAACTGTTACTGAGTTCCCTACATCTGTGTGCCAGTTGTCAGGACATCATCTAATGATTGGTTATGGTCAAGCTGTCGAGGTTGTGTATACTACCAGGATGCAAAACAGTGACAGATATTAACAGTATCACCCACCGCATACTGTCAAACCATATCATACACACACGGTACCCATGTTAGAACATATCTGTAGTAGAATTCATACTGGCCATCGAGAGATACTATGAGATGTTAACAATGTGTAATACAGGGTATGTCACATGTCCCATGTGTCCACTATGCACATACATGCAGACAGCCCGCGACTCCACCATGTTCACAGATGTACACCTGCTAATCTGTACTGCACACATCACACACGCACTGTCCACGCACTGACACATGCTGGCAACACTATACACTTCAGCCACATGGTGCATGGGCGGACAATACATACTAACACTGGTGTAAACAATGCTACATTCACAGTCATAGCTTTGATGCATCATGCCTGCTCAGATATACCTACAAGGATATCATTACACTGTCCTGTTGACAACATGCTAATAGTGCTACACAGATATAATGTCACCCCGTGCATCAGCACCATGGTAGCCTGTTCCTGCATCAATGTTATAGATGACAGGAGGTGCGCTGTACCTGTTGTTGAGGGATAGTTATAGCTATAAAATACAGTAAAAAGTATGCCACAGACAATAAAAGTGCTATAAATAACTAGTAAAAATAAGCAAAAAAAACAGGATACTAGTATATCACAGATTTGAGTTTTGCTCAGTGCCCTTCCTCCGATTAGCTATGTGTGAAATGGCAGAAACATTCTCAAGGTAACTTCTTAAGTAACAGAAAGTTGAAACCTGAAAAAACTTTAAAAAAAGCTCAAAAGAACCAATGAGGTGCTTACTCCAAGCCATAGTCAAGGTAACCCCAATCAGCCAATGACCATAAACACTTCACTCTCACTGAAAATGCAAAATGGCTTTTGCTAAACTGACATGGCCTGGAACATATGCTCAGACACACAGCCTCTGAAAACAGTCAGTTATATGGTACACTCCTTGGCAGGAAATTAAAACAAACACAAACAGATGTTTAACAAATGAAGAAAATTTCCAGGTAATACCTCTCACACAGTGAAACTAGCTAGAAAAGATTTACAAACTGTGTGACAGTAAAAACCTTATTTATCAGGCCCTGTGAGGCAGACACTTTTAATACAAGCATGCAGATTAGTTTATAGCTATAATATACAGTAAATAGTATGCAGCAGACAATAAAAGTGCTATAAATAGCTAGTACAAATAAGCAAAAAAACAGGATACTTATATATCACAGATCAGTGTTTTGCTCAGTGCTCTTCCTCCAATTATCTCTGTGTTAAATAGCAGAAACACTCACATAGGGGGAGAAAGGGAAAAAGGGTATTATATAGCCCCTGTAAATAATCTTTGCACCTAAGTATCTTTTTTTATATCTAGCCAGGCTGTTTGGTGCTGGGATAACCATCCCTGACTTTCTCCAGAGGTGGACAATTGGGCCTTCTTTCAGGAGCGCTAGTTGGGTTTGTCAAAGCACAAGTCTTTGAAACACTGGCTCTGCAAGCCACCTCTGCCACTGGAGCATCTTCATCCATTAGAGTTCCCTCCTTTGCTCTGGGGGAACCTCCTCCATGTGTGTCTTGAAAAGGACCCTGAGGCTTCTTAAACTACATTTTTTTGTCCACCTCACTGATTCCTGGAAAAGGTTCTCTGAGGAGTCGAAAAAAGCATGCCCATGGCAGACAGGGTCTTTCCATCATTTTCACACCTGGACAGAGTGTCTTTTACTTTGGGGCCAAAAAAAGACATTCCGTCAAAAGGAGTATTGATGAAAGAAGACTTGAAAGGCTCTGCAAACTCACAGAGGTGCATCCAGGCATGCCTCCTTATAGAAACACCTGAACCCACTGCCCTTGAGGTTCTTTCTGCTACATGTGGATGAATTGGATATGGACTGTAAGGTCATCAGCTGGGAAGCAACAGATGTCTGAACTTCATCAGAAACAGCATCTGAGAGGGCATTCGTTAACTCCTTGATCAAATCCCTCTGTAGCCTAGTAAAGTATACCAAATAGTTCAGAGACCTCTAAGTGAAGGTTGCTGAAGCATAGACATGCTTCCCAAATCTGTCCATCATTCATGACTCCCAGTTGGGGGATGGACAGTGGAACTGTTGTCAAGCTAGTTCCTTCTTGGTGGCCGCTGCAATGAACATGGCATCAACAGGAATTCTCTTCCTGCAAAACTGCCTATCAGCAGGTGGTGCCATTACTCTATCTGGTCTTTGAGGAATGGGCTCTATGGTATCAGAGTCCTTCCATGCCTGCTGTGAGAGTAAGTCAATGAACTAATCAATGGGTGGAGTCACCCAGGAGGTTGAGGGTTCAGTACCAAAAGCCTCCAGGAGAACAGATTCTCAGAGTAGGGTTGCTGAACTTCCAACCACCTCTCTGCTTCAGGATTTCTAGGATGTCTCCAAAGGAGACATCTTCAGGAGGTGATTGTAGGGACCCTTCACCTTCATCAAAATCTGTATCTTCAATGATGTACTCCACCGGGGAGTCTAAGTGTTTCTTCTTATATGTCCTCTTCTTAGGGACCTCCTCAGTGGGGTGCTATGGAGAGATATTAGAGGAGGAGATTACAATTCCATGGCCAGAAGCCTGGAGTTTTGGTACTGGCTGTCCCTGTGGAAGCAGATGGTGAAGCTCTGAGCACTGAGACACCACGTCAGTAGACTTAGGATCTGAGGGGATTGAATCCATCTGAACTGTCAAGGCAGTACATTTTCTCTTTGCTGCCTTGAAGGTAGAGCGGCTCAGACAGAGAAAGGACCAAGAATCTGAGAATACAATCTTCTGAATCATAGGTCTTCCTGCTCCAAGGGCAAAACCTCTGAGGTGGAAGCCAGAGCCAAGCTATCCATTGCCGAGGCTCAGATGTACAGAGATGGCTCCAAAAGCTTTGGAGTCAAATGCAACACCTTGAATCTGACAGGTAGACTATGGCTCCAGGAGCTCTCTGGGTCCAATGGGACTGGAGCCCTCAGAGAAGATCTTGGATAAGAGGATAAAGTTATCATTGGATCCAAGCCAGACAGATCCAGATGACTCAGATCCAAATATTCTGAAGCTGCAGGAGTCAGAGGAGGAATCTGTAAAGGGGGAGTAGTAGATACATGGATCTCCTGACCCAGAGGGCTAGGAGCTGAAGGAACACCAATCTGGCTCTGTGCCAAGAGAATATTCTTCACCAGTTTCTCCACATCTTTTTCTTTAAGGCTTCTGAAAGAATGAGTGGAGTATATGGATGGACACCTGAGTCTTTCTAAGAATGGAGAAGTTACCCTATCAGGAACCAGATCTAGTGATGAAGATTACCTTGTTCTGGGTTGTAATTTCACAGTCTGAAATCAGGTTTGAATTACATTGGATCTGGCCAAGTCGGATCCAAGAGCTTTGACTTCATTGGATCCGATTTTGGAGGCATCGGATCAGATAATTTTAACTTAATAGGATCTTGAACTTGTGCCTTTTTCAGACCTGGGGTTGAGACAGAGTCCTTATAGCCATCTTCCTTGAGGAGTTTGAAGCTGAGGAGGAGGAAAATGGCTTCGAGAACAGGATTTTTCAATTTTTTCAGATTCTGTTTTAGACAATATAGCTTCTTAAAAAGAAGAAGGAAGAAGACCTTTTAGGATCAGCTTATTTTTGCATTCCACTAACGCACAAGGAAAGCCGTGACATATTGAGAAATTCTCTTGTAAATGGAGAGGACCTAAACAATAGACACAAAGTATGTGGGCATTGGAAGTTGGCAGTTTGTGCCCATACTTCATACATTTTTTAAAACCTTCTGGTGTATCTGTGTAAACAAAATAACTGTTAATGACATAATAAGACAGAGAAGAAAAGTTTTTTTTTTTTTTTTATGAATAGGAAATAATAGAAAAAAGATATGGAAATACCAGCAATGGTAAATAAGCTATGGCAGTGATGCAAAGGAAAGAAAGATACTAATTAAAGGATCTAAGAGGTACAGAAAAAATTGTATGATAGACAAGAAGAACAGGCATGATACAACAGAAAATTTATTAACAAAGGTAAGGAACAGTAATATAAAAGTTTTTGAAGTAAGAAATTGAAAATATGACACATCTGACTAATGCTTGATAGAGATGGAAGACAACATTTTTGCTTGAAGCAGCAAACAAGATCTGAGGTAACTGGGTTTGGTGCATTGTGCGTAAGGGAGAAGATCGAGAGTTTTTGGTTGCCATAAACTTTAGCAATGGTGGAGTCAAATTTGAAGGATTGGATCTGAACCCATCAATTGAGGACAGGATGTGGGAAAATTTGATTTAACAAATCTTGGCCAGTAGCATGAACAGTTAACAGACAATATGGCTCTCACATATAACAAAAGGATTTAAATTTTCTGTAGTATTGCTCACTGCAAAACATTTTAAAGCCTAAGGAATGCTTTTGTTTTAAAAGGAAGCTGTTGAACAGTACACCTTTTCCTTACAGGCAGGTAGAATTTTAGAACAGATCTGTTAGGACAAACAGCACATAAGTTTTCTGTATCTCATTGTTTTGCTACATATGTATACTAATTATGAAAGAAAAAGGATATAAATTCAGTAAAATAGTTACTTTTTTTAAATTGAGATTATTGTTTTAGGCCCTTGCTGGGGAGTATATTGAATAAGATCCATTAGCTGTCGGTTTATCTTGAAAATTCCATTTGACCGTTTTCTAAAATTGTTTTATTAGACTTCTTGTCAGACCTCTCAACCGTTCCGAATTACTCGGTTTTTACCGAGTTTTGGGGTCCAAATGAAGGGGTGCCACGATTCCCGAGTGGCACCCCTTCAGTTCCGATTTATTTTAACTTTTTTTAAACTTTCGTGCTGTCGGCACTGACGTCATCACGTGCGCGATGACGTCAGCACCGTCAGGCTACCAGCCAGTCAGAATTGAGCTCAAGGAGCTCGCATCATCATTTCCGGCTGGCTGGATTTGAATTACAAGCTGGCGCGGTAAGAAACGTTTTCTGTGCAGGCACTGCCAGGCAGAAACTTTTGTTTTGTGCTACATACAGTATTTTCAAGCCGCCGCCAGGAACACAGCCGAGAAACATCAGGACAGGACGACCGAGAAGTGAGAACAGGGGCAGAGAAATGAGAGAATACAACTGCAGTCTGCAGACCAGCCGAGAAACATCAGGGCAGGCAAACCGGCTGACGGCGAGAACAGGTCTTGGATAAATAAACGCAAGTACAAATGGGAGCAGTAATGTCAATGCCCTTTGTAGGAAATGCAGGTTGTAGGCTGTGCAAGGTCAGATTGTTAATTTTCTTGAATAGAAAGGCAACTTTCCCTTTTAAAGTGGAAGGGTAGAACTTCAATGCCTATGTATTATCAGCATCATGGAAAGTAAAATTGTTTAACTTTCTGAGTGTTTTGGTCTTCAGATGAGAGCCTGAGATGAGCTTAAATTAAAGTATCTTCTGATGCCTAGATTTGAGGCTTTGACTATTTCAGCCATTCTTGTATTGGTCTCTTCCGAAGAGCTGGTACTCACTAAGTTGCCTGTGACAGACGCATTACAACTTTTATAAGGCTTTAAGTCATTACAAATGAGGGATACTGCAAACTGTTTCATTTATGAATGATTCTGTACTTAAATAGAGTTCTATTGCACATATCAAAATGTGCTATAATGACATGTAATCATTCATTATAAATAGAATCTTGAGTCAACAAAAGTAAATAGGTCTGTAATTTGTGTTGCAAATACAAGTTTGAAACCTTAAGTATGAAGTGATCTCATATTTGTCACATGTTAAACTGCCTAGTCCTCTCCATGTGTAGGAATTGGAAGTTACCTTATTTTGAAATGTTAAATTGCTCTGATTCAGTTTGATTATTTTTTGTATTATTGAAATTCTTTGTGTGATATGATGGGCTGGGATACTCAGCCGGATATTACCTGTTATTACTGGTATCTTAAATCTGAGTTGGTCTCATAATAAGTTGCATACTGAACAGTTTGACACTTTTTGCATTGAGGCTGCAGCAATAATTATAGTATCTTTACTAGTATTAAGGTTGTCGGCATATTCACAGTATCATTAAATGTATTAATTGTGATAATTCAGTTTTGTTCATTAATCCAGTACATGTCCTGACCTGAATTGTCTCCATTAATTGTACAGTTAGTACTGCTGCACTTTCTTAAATACAGTGAAACACTTGTTAAGTAAGTATGTGTGTGTGTGTGTGTGTGTGTGTGTGTGTGTGTGTGTGTGTGTGTGTGTGTGTGTGTGTGTGTGTGTGTGTGTGTGTGTGTGTGTAGACCTTTATGATGGAAATGTTCTGAATTGGGCAGTTTTGTCATTATTGGTTCATGCATAGGTTTCATTGCCTACTGAAAAAAATGTTCAAACACATTTAAAATGTGCTATTATATACAAGGAATATAATTTCCTAAAGTCAGTAAGATGTATCAAAACACATTTATATTTCTTGTTTTGTGTACAAGTGGCTAATAATTTGAAAACAGCCTAAAGGTAATCTTTATCCACCACTGGCCAGATCCATTATCTTTGGATGTGGTGTAGGTTTCAATGTTATTTTAATGAATGAGAGTTTCAAGGGCAGAGAAGTTTTAATGCCAATTCTATTTTCATTGTGAGACAGTATTGCTTTAACAGATGTGTATTGGTGTTTGTGCATTGTGCTATGTAAAATAAAATCCAAATCACTGCAGGAGTAAAACAGTATGCACACATTGGTGTTTATGGTAAATGGGGCGAAATAGCCAGGTAATGGGACACTGGAATGGCTGCAGGGGCCTCTGGTGCCATATTTTGGTTGTCTGCTCTTCAGTTTGCATTTGAAAGTTGGTATCCCACAATTCCATTGGAGTGAGTGGGATTACATAATTATATATGCAAATTTTATGTTAAACAGCGTACAGATTTGTACCTATTTTTCATGGGCCTTGTCCAGATTTTTGATGTTTCAGGTTGAGAGGTATGCTTCTTGTCCAAACCTGCTGAACAGCAATGTCTCTGGATTTTATAACCATATGAAACAATAAGCAAATGTGGGTAGTAATTACATTAAAGTGGAAATAAAACCTAACTTAAATCTGTATATCACATGTTCATAGACATGTCAGGAGATTTCATTACTCAACAGATAGCTTTGACTGTTTGCTTCAACAGAAGGTTATTGTTTGCTCTACCTCTCACCTTGGGTGTGTCAACAGTTTTTGATAAATAAAGAAAAATTACTGTAGTACCAGCTTGTATCTCTTTTAGTTCTTTTACAACTGTTTTCATATACTCAATTTGGAGCAATTTATTTACCTTCAGTGTCCTTAGTCATACAAAGTGGGCACATTCAGACTGTTTTAGAGCTAAATACCTTTTGTCCATCCCTGAACTGTCTAATCTAGATAAGGAAATGACTTTCACACCTCCAGTGTAAATATTCTAAGTTTAAGTATAAACTTTGTACAACCAAAGAATCACTGAGAGTTATCTGTCTTGTGTATGCAAGCTATTTGACTCTCTCTTTAATACCTGTAACACTCTACTTCTTTACCTCACTTCCCTTAAAACACCTTGGTACCTGCTTATATATGAGTATATTTTCATTCAATGTTATTGTTTTGATAACTGGATAAGACACTGTAAACATAAATGTTTCTTTTCATGGGTAACAAAAAAATAAGTTATGTACTTGCCATAACATTCCATGTGAGTTGTTCATCTTGCCTTCATTCTTACTGACGGGTTTGGAGCTGATCCCTTGGCTCCGAGTCAACACTTACTATAAAGCTAGAGGATTTCAAGTAGCTCGAGGCCAAGTCCCTATCCCATGATGCACTTTAAGTTACCTCAGATCTTGTTTGCTGTGTATAATAATACCATATGTCATTCTATAACTCCATAAGAGAGAATGTATAGAAGGGTTGAGTGACCAGGAAGGATCTAGCATCTCGGTCTTCTGAGAGCCCAGGAGTGGGTGGGAGTGAGGGATGTAAGAATGAAGGAGAGATGAAAACTCACATGGAACGTTATGGTAAGTACATAACTTCATTATGTGAAGTTGTTCTATCTCACCGTTCATTCTTACTGATGAGTAGCTTCCCAAGCACCATCTATCTCAGGTGGCTCACGGGAGTATATTTCTCAGGACTGTGGATCCAAAGGAGGCCCTGTCAACTGTGTAATGAGTGATAAAGGTATGAGGTTTTGACCAAGTGGCTGCTGCGCAAATGTTATCAATAGGAAGTCTGGCAGAAAAAGCAGAGGATGTAGAAACTGCTCTGGTTGTGTGAGCTTTAATTTTATGCTGTAAGGGCATATTGGCAGCTGAATAAGCAAAGGTGATACAATCAGATAACCATTTAGACAGAGTTGTTTTAGCCACAGGCATACCTTTCTTGGAGTCTGAAAATGAAACAAAAAGCTGGCTGATTTCCTGAAATCTTTTGTTCTATCTAAATAAAATCTGAGCTGTCTGTGAACATCAAGTTTGTGCAGCATGTACTCTAGATTTTTGGAAGAAAACTGGCAAATCAATAATTTGGTTGAGATTGGTTTCAGTGCAAACCTTGGGCAAGAAAGAGGGGTTTGTTCAAAGTGAGACTCTGTCAGCATGGAAAATCAGATAAGGAGGCTTGAAGGACAAGGCTTGAAGCTCTAACACTCTGCAAGCAGAAGTAATAGCCACTAAAAAGATGGGTTTCCATGACAAAAATTTGAGGTCACATGAGGAAGTTGGTTCAAATGGCGGAAGAATTATGCGGGAAAGCATAACATTTAGACTCCATGGAGAATAGGGAGATTTCACAGGTGGTCTAATATGAAAAGTCCCTTTGAGAAAGGCTTTGGATAATTTGTGTGACATACTATTCAACCCTTCAAATCCAAAATGAAAGTTAGAGATGGCAGCAAGTTGAACACAGGCTGTTGCTACTGCAGCATCTTTATTGAAGATCATGGTCAAGAATTCTAGTATAGAGGCCATAGGGGCTTGGTAAGGATTAATATTGCTTTTAGAGGCCCATATAGAAAATGTTTTCCATTTGCTAAGGTATAGCTTCCTTGTAGAGGATTTGTGAGAGGATAAGAGTATTTGCTTCATCTCATTGGAGCGGTTATGGAACCTGGCTATGATGGGAATTGGAGCAGCCAAGCTGTCAGCTTCAGAGACTGCAGAGAGGGATGAAGTTCCCCTGACAAGTGCATCAGAAGGTCCGGAACTGGGTCCAGAATCCAGGGGTCCTCCAAAAGATGAAGTTGAAAGAAGCGGAACCAAATCTGACGAGGTCAATGAGGAGCTTTTAGAATGATAGTCCTTCCCAGGGCTTTCACTTTCTGTACTACCTTGGGTATCAACGGGATTGGTGGGAATGCATAGAGAAGACCCGGTGGCCAACCATGAATGAGTGCATCTCTTGGGGCTTCTCCCAGAGGGGGAATAAGGGCAGAGTAGCTTCTGCATTTGGTGATCATGTGACAGGCAAAAAGGCCACAGCAAGGCTGGGCCCCACCTGCAGAATATCCTGTCCGCTATTTCTGTCTTGAGGGACCACTTGTGGGGCAACAAAATTGCTGTTGGATTTCCCCAAGATGTGCATTGCTAACAGAAAGCACTGGATGTATATAGTCCACTGCCATACTCTTAGGGCCTCATGACAAAGGGGGTAGGATCTGGTTCCTCCTTGTTTGTTCAAGTACCAGACCACTGACATGTTGTCCATCTGAATCGCAAATGTACCCAAAGGAAGAGAGTCCTGGTAGTACTGAAATGCCAAAAGTACTGCTCTCATCTCTAGGACATTGATATGCAGATGTGTCTCTTGATTGGTCCATGTGCCTTGGGCTGTCCTTCCCTGAAAATGCCCCCTCACCCTATCAGGGAAGTGTCCGTGGTCACTGTGGCCACTGGTGGGGGTAAGAGAAATGGACGTACTATCGTAACATAAAGTGAGGTCAACCACCACTGAAGATCCTTTTTGCAGGAATTTGTGATTATTATCATATAAGACCATTGAGTGAACAACAACCATTGCAGTATCCACATGTGCATACAACCCAGTGGTATGGCCAGAATTGATGCTGCCATCAATCTTAACAATTTCAGAACTTCTGATGCTGGTGCTTTGTTTTGGATATTAGAATGCGGACATGCTGATGGAGAAGTAAGACTCTTTCTCTTGGAAGTCTTAGCTTGGTGGTGGTGGTGGTGTGCAGTTCTGCTCCAATAAAGACGATATGCTGCGATGGTGTCAAGGCAGATTTTTCTGAGTTTACTGTAATGCCCAGCTGGTTGCAGAGTGACATAGTGGATTCCCTGGTCTGAATGAGTTGATGCCTGGTGGTGGCAGTGAAGAGCCAATCATCTAGGCATGGAAACACCTGGAATCCTAAACATCTCAGGTGAGCCATGACCACTGCCATGCATTTGTTGAACACTCTGGGGGCTGTAGTGAGACCACCAAAGGGCAGGGCCTCGAAACTGGTAATGACTGGCTCCCTGATGGAAGCACAGATGATCACTGGATAGCCTGGCCATTTTTATGTGATAGTACGCATCCTGGAGATCTATCAAGCACATCCAATTGTCTTTCCCTAAGAAGGAAAGTATTGACTGAAGCGTGACCATCTGAAAGTTCTCTTTCTTAACAGATTTGTTTAGTCTGCTGAGGTCCAATACAGGTCTCCAGTCCCCTGTCTTTTTGGAAGTAAAAAGAATCTTGAGTAAGTTCCGGATCCTGTCTGGTCTGCTGGGACTGGTTGGATGACTCTTTTTTTCTTAGCAACGTCTGGACCTCTACTATTGCTTGTTCCCTGTAACTGAGTGGAACGTCTGGGATTTTTCTTGTTGGTGGAGGGGGTGTTGCAAATGGGATGAATTTTCCTCTGGAAATTATACTTTGAAACCCAGTTGTCATTTGTTATTTTGAGCCAGGTATCTGGGTACAAAGATAAGTGACCCCTGACTGCCTCCAGAGCAGAACAGTCGGGCCTCCTTTCAGGAGCACTGGTAAGGCTTCCCAAAGAAATTATCTCTGTCACCCTAGTTTTGCAAACCCCCTCTGCTGCGAGGGCAGCGTCTTCCATTATTGCCACCTCCACTGCCCCTGGAAGGGGGTTCACCACGTGTGTCCTGAAAAGCTCCTTGGGATTTTCAGAACCATATTTTCCATCCCTTTTGACCCTTGGGGTAGGGTCTGGTAGGGGTGGAAAAACAGACTTCGACGGCAGACAGAATCTTTCCCTCCTGCTCAAACCTGTTTAAAATTTCCTTAACTTTGGGCCCAAAAAGGGACAAGCCATCAAAGGGGGTATTCACAGAGGATGACTTGAAGGGCTCCACGAAGGAACACAAGCGCATCCAGGAATGTCTCCTAAGAGCAACTCCTGTACCCACTGCCCTACTCGTTCCATCAGCTGCATATGAAATAAGGCACATGGACAAGTTCACTATGGAGATGAGGGTAGCAAGCTGGAAGATACTTTGTCTGTAGCTCCTGCAGCTACTGTACCCTGAAGAGTATCTCCCAGCTGTTTAAGGAGATCTCTTTGTAGTCTCGTAAAATGTGTTAAATAGTTAAGCGAACAGAGTGCAAAAGTCACTGAACTAAACATCCCATATCTATCCATGATCCTGGAGTCTCTGTTAGGAGGATGGATAGATGAGGAAGTTTCAGACATTTCCTTTTTGGTAGTTGCCGCCACCACCATGGCATCAACTGGCACACATTTAGTCAAGAAGGATTTATCTTTGGGGGCAGATATGAACTTATTAGGCCTCCTAGGGACAGGCTGCATAGTGTCCGGAGACTCCCACACCCTTCGTGTGACCAGCTGCATAAGTTCATTGAAGGGTGGAGACACCAAAGAGGTGGAGGGCTGAGATGGAAAAGCCTTCAGGAGAACCAACTCATCCTCAGTAGGGTTGGTGGACTGCCAGTCACCCCTCTGCCTAAGGATTTCAAGTATCTCTGCAAATGAAATATCCTCAGAGGGGAACCATGGAGACCCTTCTGATTCATCCAAGTCAGTATCAGATGTTAGTGACTCCTGAGGGGAGTCTAAATATTTCCTCTTATACACTCTCTTCCTGGAAACCTCATCAGTGGGAGCTTCTGGTGAAGTCTCAGAAGAGCATGGGCCACCCAATGGGGCTTTCTGAGGCTTTGGGTCTCTGCGCTTAGCTAGGATCTGTGAAGCAGAAGCAGACACAGGCGCTTTAGGGGATGCAGAAGCCGGGCCTGAAGATGAGGATGTCTTGGGAGACATAACTCTCCTCATGGCTTTGAAGGCACCCCTGCTCTGATGTGAAGGGACCGACAAATCCGAGGAAACCGTCGATACCCCCGGCACCGGGACAGTGGGCTCCGAGCCCAAGGTAGGAGCCGAGCTCATCCAAGCCGAAGCCCCAAGAGACAAAGTCAAAACTGACAAGTTAGTTCGACTATCCTCCCTGGACTCGACCAGATAGTGTTGGCTCGTAGAGTCCTCGATCAGAGCTGAGGACATCAGAGTGAATGGAGCCGAAGACACTGAAGTAGGTGTCGGCTTTGAAGGCTCCACGATCAGCAAGTCCAACTCTTCCAGCTCCAAAGGACCGGTATGGCTCAGAAGAGGAAGAGATATAGTTGGCATAAGGGTCCGGCTGGGTCAGAGTCGATAATAATTTTGCAAAGGCCAGTGCCTGTAGAAGCTTCTGCACCACCCAATCCACATCCAAATCTGAGAGGCTAATAGAAGACCGAGATGAATGCACCAATGTTACCGATTGAAGTAGCGGAGATTTAGGAATTTCAGATACCGGTTCCAAAACCAAGGACCGGCTGTGAAAAGAAAAGACAGTCAGCTCTGAGACCTGTGGAGCTGATGTCACTGACTCTTTTGACTTTTTAGACTTTTTCGAATACACAGAAGTCTTGGAGGACTTTGAGGACTTACTAGATCCATCCTGGTCACTCAAAGCCTCCTGGAAAGAAGGTTTCAACAAACCCCTGTCAATGAGCTTCCTCTTTCTCTCTTGGAGGACCCGAGAGGAAAAGGAATGGCATATGGAACATGTTTCTTGTAAGTGCAAGGCACCTAAGCAGTAGACACAATTAACATGGCAGTAAGTAATAGACATCTTCTGCCCACATTTAGGGCATTTTTTAAACCCTGACTTAGGGTGTTTGTCCTTGTCATCAGCCATGACAGAAAAGAACCCACCCAACAATAGCAAATATAAATTAGCCTTCTAATGAAAAACAGGCTAACTATAAGCACACACACACACACACACACACACACACACACACACACACACACACACACACACACACACACACAAGTCCTTTAAACTAAGGCTAACTACAACTATTAATAAGCCTTCTAATAAAAAACAGGCTAAATATATGCACACAAGTCCTCAAATTAAGGCTAACAAGTACGCACACACAAATTAACTAAGCAGATAATGGGCCGGATTCACGAAGGCTTGCACGGAGTCTAAGAGTAGAGTAAGACTCCATGCAGCCAACATGTCCGCCGACGATCCAGGAACAGCCAGTAAGGGCGTGCAACAGAGCTCTGAAAATGAGCCTTACACGGACAAGGCTTGGATATGCAAATTACCTCAATTGCAGGTGAAAGCTATATAAATGAGGTAAATTTGCGATCCAGGAAACCCGAACCTGTCCGAGTAGGAGTAGTGTTATTTGCAGAAATGTACTCAGTTGACAACTGAGTACAGTTCTGGAAATAGCAAAACGAAGCCGTTACAGCTCCAAAAAAAGGATGCATTTACATGAGGAAGCATGCCAATGGCCAAAACTTCGGCCATTGGCAATGTTCAGTGATGCAAAATAAAAATAAAATTACTTTTTTTTTTTTTCATCCCAATCTCCGGGGTTTAAGCGTAGCACAGCTCCACTCAAACACGCTGCGCCCTAAAAACCAGAAAATCAATAATTAAAATCCACAAATGTGGATTTTATTGCTAATATGAATTTACAATGCAAGGGAATGGCAGGCTGAAGAAACATGGCCACCAAGTAGAGGTTGCTAAGGGGGGAAGTTCAGTCTAAGAGATGTAACCAAGCATTAGTAGGCAATCCTATGCAAATGAGGGTTAGGATAGTGAATTGCAAGTTTACATAGCAAATGAGCACAGTCAGTGGAGTGTAGGAGTAGGATAAGGGGAGTAACAGAGTAGAAGATAGATGACATCATGAGGGGGGTATATATGAAAGAAGTGAAGCTCATTGGAGCAGAGTGGCATGTGTCAGCTGTCATTTACACATCATTGAAAGAGGTGTGTCAACAGGTAGGCTAGGTAAAGGCAAGAAATCAAAGGTGTATGCCGTGGATAACACTAAAGTTTCTTGCCGAGCATGTATGCGCGCGTGTGTGTGCCAGTACACCCAAGTAACACTGTGTGCGCGTGTAAGCGTGTGTGCGTGCGTTTAAGCCGGAGTAAGCATGTATACGGATGTTGAAATAGTTGTAAGCGCGTTTGCGCTGGTGTGCACGTGCTTTAACAAGAATAAATAAGTTTTAGTTCGTGTAAGCATGTGTGCGCACATGTGAGTTGCTGTGCACGTGTTTGCGCTTGTGTGTGTGGCGCTGCCCCCCAAGGAAACAGAAAGGAAAAAGGAAGCACAACAAATAATAGGAAGTTATCAGGGAGTACTAGCAGAGCTAGCAGATGAAAACAATCAGAATCAGGCAATTACACAGGCAGTCACTAGCCCAACCCAGCCCAGCACTTAAAACTCTGCAAACAACAGTCCATTATGTTTCTTTCAAGAGACACTGCAACACTGCAGTAAGCTAATAGAAGTGAAAACTGAAAAAGCTTTACTGAGACAAAGAAATATTAGGGGCTGCCATTGCTGTTATAAAGTGACATATGCAACATGCTGAGGGTGGTGACAATGCAAATGCTTCTGGACAACCCACAGTGAGGAGACAGAGAAGAGTGTACAAGCCCAGGGTAACCTACCAGGAGCTACATGAGCTGGAGATAGTGGAGCGCTATAGAGTGGACAGAGACCTCTTGCAGCAAATTGTTGAGCTGTGCAGGCCACGCCTCACACACAGAACCAACAGAGGGGAACCCATCCCAGTGGAAACCAAGGTATGTGTTGGCCTAAGAATATTAGCAACAGGTACCTTCCAGAGACCAACTGGTGATATGATGGGGATATCACAGGCATCAGCATCCAGGGTACTGCACCAGTTCCTGGATGCCATATCAGCACACGCTAGTGATCATGTATATTTCCCCAGTTCCCGTGAGGTATTGGCCAGCAATATGCGTCTCTTCCAGCAAATAGCGGAATACCCTGAGGTAGTGGGTGCAATAGACTGCAAGCACATATGCATCAAAGCACCAGCCGGTAAGTGGGGTAGGGTCTACTACAACCACAAGGGCTTCCCCTCCATCAATTGCCAGGTTGTGTGTGATGCCTAAGGCATAATACTGAATGTGTGTGCTGGCTGCCCTGGAAGCTACCATGATTCCCATATCTGGCATCTGACGCAGCTGTACCAGACATTTGCCAATGGGCACATCCCACATGGTCACCTAGTGGGGGATGCTGGCTATGCACTGGAGCAGTGGCTGATGACACCCATCAGAAATGCACACACACCTGAACAGGAACGCCATAATGAGGCACACGCAAAAACACAAAATGTAATCGAGCATGTGTTTGGCCTGCTCAAGTCATGGTTCCGGTGCCTGGACACATCTGGTGGAGCCTTGTAGTACTCACCAACTACATGTACCCAAATTGTCATGATATGTGCTATGCTACATAATATGATCCTGCAAAAACAGCTGCAGCAGGACCAGCATAGGCCCAGGCCAAACAGCCCCCCACCATTGCCAAGGCCATCACAGGTAGAGCGTGACTCGGAGGAGGAACAACCTGAGCCTGCCTCAGTAGGCAGAAGGAGGCATGCCTAGTATGCTTTGGCCTTGGCAAAGAGGCCATAGCACATACACTGGCTCAGTAGGAACTCTGGAAATTATACCGCTCTCTGACTCGCACATATAGTAAAAGGGATGCCTAACTTGACACTACCTGTTTTCAAACATGTATAGGGAGTGTAGTATGTGCATCTGACATAGGCAGCCCTGCAGCACCACCTGAGGCATGATTGCCATGTGTTAAGCAATATAAAGCAGTGCTAAACAGCATTTGCCACCATGTAGTATAAGTAAACAAAATCGCACACACCAACTAGCACAACTGTGGTCAATGTTAAGTAATATTGGGCAACGTCCAGCAATGTTGGTTAATATTGAGCAATGTCAGACAAGCTTGGTCTAAGTAGGGCATAGCTGAACAAAAGCCAACATGCTCATATATGCTCTACTGACCCTTAAGCAGTCTGGTCTGCTCAGTATGAAAAGATAAAGCAGTGATGGGCCTCAAACCCAGGATACTATGCACTATAGTCAGAGTACTGAACCACTAAACCATGACAGTATTGCAGTGGTCAGCCTCTTTGAAGAAATGTTGATAAGTCTATGCAAAGTATCTCGTGGAAACCCTGCAGGCACAGCATAATCCCTGTCGAGTTATGACACAAAGGTGAGTCCTGCAGTAAGCATAGAACCTGACTTTCAACACACACATTATAAATGTTAATATTGGTCATGTTCACACACATCAACAAATGTAGTGGATCTCAGACAGCAACATACTGAAAGGTCACACTGGGCATGCTCACACACTTGAATAAATGAGAGAAATGTCAGGTAACAAAACACTGAAAGGCCGAACTGGGCATGCTCACACACTTAGGCCATGTCTAAGTACAGCAGTGGGCCACACATATCTGGCAGTAGCATGTGTTAACCCAGGAACCTCTCACTATTCAGCAATCTGCCCTGTGCACACAGTTATATGACAACAGACACATATATAATATGGTGGAACCCTGTCATAATCAAATATGTTCTGCAGATACCGAAGTTTTTCATAGAAAGTGGAAAAGCAAAGACGATAAAAACCTGCAATCAGTATCATCAAAAAACATTGTGCATCCCGAACATTATCATAGGTTCAGAGGTTGATACTAGGCTATCTGCCCTAGGGCATATACAAGCCTAGCCAGAGTGTGTTTGGCTTTCGCAACACTGTCAAATTAGTACACTGTGCCTGTGAATAGTAGGTCACACAAGATAGCCCATTTATGTTTAGTCTATTGTGCCTCTGTCTAGCAGGGACACAGAAGAAATCCCAGGGGTAAACATACGATCACCCATCCACTTGTCAAGATGTCTCCTGTAGGTGGTCAGTGGGTGGCTCTGCCTATGCGAAACCAGGATTACATTCCGGAGTGAGTGGAGCCTCTGGGATAAGAATCTGTCCCTCCAGCATGCCCTATTAACATCTGTGCTGAGGTTTATGTCCCTGGAGTGTGTAGCTCCAAGGGATTCGGACATCCTGAGGTGGAGTATGTCCATTAATTCAGGGTTGGACATTTCCTTAAACAACAGGCACACATCACATCCGAGTAGGCGGTAAGCGACTGAGTAGAGCTGGAGTTACTGTATCCGAACTGAGCAGGGCATCTGTGTGAGTCCCTAGATTGGCTTGTTGAGGAACTTTTGTGGCCATTACAGTTGCTGCAGGTGTCAGGTAAGGTACATCCCAAATGGGGCATTGTAACCAAGCATGGTTGTGATGAGTATAGGGGCACAATGACCTCACCTGATCTAGATGTGAAACCATATGGGATAAGGTGGGCTATATAGAAGGTCTGTTTAACCACATTGGCAACATGATTGTCAAAGATGAGAGTACGAACAAGTCGTGCCCCCAAACCCCTAACAACTCCTACCATACGTAATGGATTGCCACCTATGTGGTAATGTGTGGTCATGTTGTTATTCCCAAAGGGGATGACTATGCATCTAATGGCATTTAGCTGTAGGCCATGGCTCTGGCACCAGTCATCCATCTCTGTGAGACCCTGTTTGAGTATGCATGTGCCAGCTGGAGAGTTGATTATGGCACCCAGTTTGCAGTCATCTGCGAACATGGTCAGCCATATTCCTCCTGTGTTAGCCTGTACATCAGAGAAATATATACTGAACAAGAGAGGTCCCAGGACTGAGCCTTCTGGGATGCCATGTGTAACAGGTGTATAGTCAGACATGGCACCTGCAATACTGACCATGTGGGTGCTATCCCTGATCCAGTTAGCAATCCATCCTGTGAGATATGTGTTGATATTGACGCTGGTGAGCCTATGTATAATGGCTGAGTGGGGTATTGTGTTGAAGGGTTTTGCAAGGTCCAGGTAGGCTGTGTGGAAAACTTTCCCTACATCTATGGACCTGGTAACTGTTTAAAGAATACAAACAGGTTCAAGAGGCAAGATCTGCCCACAGCAAAGCTGAAATGTGTAGGACCCAGTGTCTGTAGGTTCCCGATGTCTATGTGTATGAGTTCCATGACAATACGCTCCATAGCTTTGCAGAACAGGCTAGTTAGGCTTATAGGGCGATATTGTCTGGGGTCCACTGTGGCCCCACCTCTGTGGAGTGGGACCATTGTCGCTGTACATTATTCCTTGGGTACATATCCTGTAGTAACTCTGATATTGAACAGTGACTTAATGTGAGGGTTACATTCATCATGAAGCTTGTGTAAGACGCAGGCCAGGACACCGTCTGGTCCCATTGATGCTGTGTTGTCTGCTTTGGGGAGGGCAGCACTCACCTATTCATTTGTGATGTCAGGGAGGTTACACTCTGTTGGGATGGGCAGTTACTCCTTAGGGGGGATGGGGGGGACATCTGCACTGAACTTGTTTGACAGGATGTTGGCAATGTCTGTGGGTTCAGGGTATGTTTAGTCAGTATGCAGTAACTCACAGCATATCAGTGAGTGTCCACCCAGGTTCCTGACATAACTAAAGAAGGCCTTGTGATTGTCCTAAGTGTCCTAAGTGTCTGGTGCAATAGTCTGTTAGAAGCGGGCCTTAGATGAATACATGAGTGATTGTAGCTTTCTGCTAGTAAAGATCACAGATGCCTTCCCTGTCTAGGATTGTGCTCTATCATGTAGTAGCCTCCTCCTTTCATTGTATAGCTTATTAATGGCCGGGGTCCACCAGACAGGTCCCCTGCCATTGGAGGAGTGAGTCTTGTTGTTATTTGCGATAGCATCATCCATGCAGTCCAGTAGGTGTCCATAGAATGCATTTGTAAAGGATTCAGCAGCCTGAGCCATATTTACCACTGTCCCAGGGTCTTTGAAGGATACCACCTTGGTTTGGAGAAGTGTGATGTTTGCTTTTGAGAAGTTCACCAAGATTACCTATGATGGGTGTGGGGACGGGATATGGATGTCCAGTGAGATAAATGTATGGTCTGACCTTAACAATGAGGGGTATACCTCTGGTGTAGAACATAGAGTCCCCATGTTGGTGATGATCAGGTCCAATATGTTTTCCCCTCTTGTGGGTGTGGTGACCGGTTGTGCCATAGCATTTCAGTTTACAAATAGTAGCAACTGTTGGGTGAGGTTGTTGGGGCTTCAGTAGTATTCCCAGTCAATGGTTGGGTATTTGAAGTCACCCAATATAATGGTGTTTGGGGAGACCTTCATATTCTCCAGTGTTCCCAGGAAAGCTGAGTGTGGTTCCTGAGTTTGGGAGGGTGGTCTGTAGCAGGCTACGAACTTTAAGGCAGTTTTGCACACTGTTAGTTGCATATGTATAGTCTGCGATGCTTCGTGCAGTACTACTAACCCAGAGGTGTGTGTATCTGTGATGTATATGGATACTCCCCCTATTTGTGTTGGCCGTTCTGAGTCTTGTGGTCAGAAAGCATGGTATGAAGTATAACCTGGTAGTTCTGGTGTGCATTTGGGAGCCTGAACCAGGTGTCTGTTACTGCACAGATATCAATATTCTCCATACTGAGGAGAGTCCTGAGTGGCCGCATTTTGAGGGTAACACATCTGGTGTTGAGCAGCATTACCCTTAGTTTCTTCTACCCTGTAATGTCTATGGAGGTGGGTTTGTCTTTTGAGCCTCGCTTAAAAAAGGCACTATGGGGATGGCAAGAGCCTTAGCCAGTATTCAAAAGTCCAAGGATGATAGGTGCAAGCTGTCCATAGCGAAGCTGCGTGGCATGTCGAGCATGTTACCCCAGGCTGACAGACACTGAATCCCTTTTGAATGACACCAATATGTTAGCCAACTGTTAAAAGTGATCATTTTGTTTGTATACTGTGACATCATTCTTGGTGAGTGTAAGATGCTACACAAGGTCAGGGTCATACTGGCCTGGGCTACATGATCAGAGAGTTCCTCTATGTATCATGTCATGTGGTCCAGGGAGGAACGTCTGAGGTTATTCGCACCAGCATGGACAATGATGGAGCCATTTCTGTACTTGCTTTGGAGTGACCTGAGTGCATGTGTTATGTGGCGGATCCTGGTACCCGACAGACAGCTCAAAGTGACCATCCCCTTCTTTAGCCTGATTAGTGGGACGTCAATGTGTCTGACAATAAGTGTCACCTATTGCAAGTGTATTAGGTGTGTTGTGTAGCCCTAAGGGCAGTGACAGTGTGGCACACTGACTTTGTGAACTATGTGATATGTGGGTATTGTAATAGGGTAGCAGTTGTTTGTGTGTCTGCTTTGGAGGTCTCTTCTGCTTAGGCAGAGTTTATTTAGAGCCTTCGAGTATGTTTATGTGTGATAATGTAGTTTGATTGCTGTCGCTATAGGTCTATGTGAGACTGGATTTGTGGTGTGTGTGGTTACCTTCACCACCTGATAGACTGTGCCAGTCATGGGTCGAGAGAGCTCAGCCTCCTGTATGTCTATATAGTTGCATCTCTCACATATATCTGAGTTTGTTAGGAGGAGGAGAGGGTTGTCGGTGTACATAAGTCATTTGTGACATTGTGTCAAAATTCCAATATTCACCAGCTGGACTGGAGAGTACACACGAAACTGACCCCTGGACATGCCAAGATATTATGATGACATACTCTGCTGACTGATAACAAAGGATCAGTAGGGTGTTAAGTGTGTAAAAGAGTATAACAGAGGTTTAGTGATCAGGTTCGTCAGTGTTTTGTAAAGAGTAGCTGCGAAGGAGTCCAGACTGAAACATGACACCTCCTTCAGCTATGTCATAAATAGCAATGTACACTCATATATGTCCTGAGTCAGGGCCAGCTGTACCTGACTGACAATGCCGACATCCTGTCAGACAGGCCCATATATACATTCCCACCACCCACTGACGAAAGGCCCCATCATCATACCAGGAGATTTCACATGTAGAATGGGTAAACAGCTCCCCCCAAAGCGAAAAGCATGACAGCAATTGGATTACATTGTTTCCCTATATGTGTCATGAGTGAACTACAGAACAAACAGACCCTGCACCTGAACAGTCTGTTGAGACTCACCCTCAGCACAGGATCTGAAACCATTGAATGTGTTACAGCAACATATGGCACTCCCCACAAGTGTTGGTGCACAACACACCATGGGAAGTAAAGTCCAATAAGCCTATGAAGCCTGATCTGCAAGGCCATGGAGTCCATCATGATTGAAGTCATAAACAGAGCTATTGGAAGCTGACAAACATACAACCCTACCAACTGTGGTATGTTCATGGGCAGATCACGGTTCCCAAACATGCTAGACTGTTTGCAAGGCAGCCACCCAGGACATGCATCACTGAACGGAGCTACACATGTCCCACATAGACTTTGAATAGCCCTTTATCAACATCCCAGACACATGTCGTATCCACAAAATCAACAATCTGTGCATAAATATGTGTTGTCATATGAAGGAATGGCAATTTGTCCACAGATAGATCACACAAGCTAAGAATTGTGGAGTCCTGTACAAGCTGTTAACACCTGCTGACCCACATGGTTCATTCCTGGGATTGCATAAAACAAAGTGTACACACATTACCAGGTCCAGTCTGATGATGTCAGCATCCTACAAATATAGCAGGAGAAAAGAAACCACCCAATAAAGCATATAGTGCGTCATGTTAATTCATATTTCTCTAGTAGCATAACATAGTTAAGTAGGGGTTCGAAAACTGCAATCGCTGACTCTGTGTGTGTATTTTCTTTGAGAGGAGAGCCCTTTTTGGAGACTGGGAAAACACATCAAAAGAGGTACATTCCTTTGAGAGGAGAGCCCTTTTTGGAGACTGGGAAAACACATCAAAAGAGGTACATTCCTCTTTGGAAAGTGTGCTGATGTCAGCATCCTACAAATATAGCAGGAGAAAACAAAGCACCCAGTAAAGCATATAGCGAGTTGTGTTAATACGTATCTCTCTAATATCATAACCTAGCTAGGTAGGGGTTTGAATTCTGCAATTGCTGACTGTGTGTGTGTATGTGGAGGGGGGGGGGTGTGATTACCTTTGAGAGGAGTGCTCTTTTTGGAGACTGGGAAAACACATCAAAAGAGGTACATTCCTCTTTGGAAAGTGTGCTGATGTCAGCATCGTACAAATATAGCAGGAGAAAACAAAATATCCAGTAAAGCATATAGTGCGTTGTGTTAATGCGTATATTTCTAGCATCATAACATAACTACGTAGGGGTTTGAATCCTGCAATTGCTGACTGTGTATGTGTATGATTACCTTTGCGAGGAGTGCTCTTTTTGGAGACTGGGAAAACACATCAAAAGAGGTACATTCCTCTTTGGAAAGTGTGCTGATGTCAGCATCCTACAAATATAGCAGGAGAAAACAAAGCACCCAGTAAAGCATATAGTGCATCGTGTTAATGCATATCTCTCTAGTATCATAACATAGCTAGGTAGGGGTTTGAATTCTGTAATTGCTGACTGTGTTTGTGTATGTGGGGGGGTGTATGTGTGTGATTACATTTGAGAGGAGTGCTCTTTTTGGAGACTGGGAAAACACATCAAAAGAGATACATTCCTCTTTGAAAAGTGTGCTGATGTCAGCATCCTACAAATATAGCAGGAGAAAACAAAACACCCAGTAAAGCATATAGTGTGTTATGTTAATGCATATCTTTCTAGTATCATAACATAGCTAAGTAGGGATTTGAATCCTGCAATTGCTAACTGTGTATGTGGGGGGATGTGTGTGATTACCTTTGGGAGGCGTGTTCTTTTGGGAGACGGGGAAAACACATCAAAAGAGGTACATTCCTCTTTGGAAAGTGTGCTGATATCAGCATCCTACAAATATAGCAGGAGAAAACAAAACACCCAGTAAAGCATAGAGCGCGTCATGTTAATGCGTATCTTTCTAGTATCATAACATAGCTAGGTAGGGGTTTGAATCCTGCAATTGCTGACTGTGTATGTGGGGGGGGTTGAATCGTACAATTGCTGACTGCGTATGTGGGGGGGTATGTGTGTGATTACCTTTCAGAGGAGTGCTCTTTTTGGAGACTGGGAAAACACATCAAAAGAGGTACATTCCTCTTTGGAAAGTGTGCTGATGTCAGCATCCTACAAATATAGCAGGAGAAAACAAAGCACCCAGTAAAGCATGTAGCGCGTCGTGTTAATGCGTATCTCTCTAGTATCATAACATAGTTAGGTAGGGGGTTGAATCTTGCAAATGCTAAGTGTGTGTGTATAACACTGTTGATCAATGTGGTGTGGGTTTTGCTTTTACTATGGTATGACATTGAAGATTAAAAGAGTATGTGCATTGCACACATCAGGTATCTGTGTGGCAAATAAATATATGTACATGTGACCTCAATTAGGACATAGGTGTGAAGCCTGCATACGACATGAATACATTTGTTTCCTTTGACAGATTGTGCCGCTGCTTCTCAGATTGTAGGTCACATATGTATGTATGTGACAAGGCTGGCCACTGTAGTGATCTGTGGCCAAGGTCATCTGTGCCACACACACCCATGACAGTTACTACAGAGTAGTGTGAGTGAGGGTACATGCCTGGGGTATATGTCAGACATGTTCATACACAACAACGTCTGGCAATAATGAACCATCATTATAGGTGTACAACAGCCTTGTGGATATGCATACAGGCCCCTAATGTCTTATGTGATACACCGAGGGACTCCACAATACCTCTGGATATGTGGATACCAAGGGACAGATGACATAACACTTGGCTGTATGTACACATTGCTCCCAACATACATGTTGGGGGCTACCACCTATGTGGAACGGTCGGGGTAGTATGTATAGTAAATGTGGATGACTATGCTATAATTGGCTTAGAGCTATACAGCATGTGTTGGACAATAGGTATCTGTCTGTATGATACCCTTGTGTAGGATATGTGTCCCATCCAGAGAATGCATTGTAGGCCAATGCATGCATTTACAGATATGGATGGACATATCCCTAGTGTGTTTGCATGTACCTAAGAGGGCTATATGCCAAACAGGTGTGGTCCTAGGAACGGGTGGCGGTCAATACCACTGGTTACTGTTATAGTATAGTACCAGAAGGATCCAACTGTTACTGAGTTCCCCACATCTGTGTGTCAGTTGTCAGGACATCATCTAATGATTGGTTATGGTCAAGCTGTTGAGGTTGTGTATACTACCAGAATGCAAAACAGTGACAGATATTAACAGTATCACCCACAGCATAGTGTCAAACCATATCATACACACACGTGTACCCATGTTAGAACATATCTGTAGTAGAATTCATACTGGCCATCGAGAGATACTATGAGATGTTAACAATGTGTAATACAGGGTATGTCACATGTCCCATGTGTCCACTATGCACATACATGCAGACAGCCCGCACCCACCATGTTCACAGATGTACACCTGCTAATCTGTACTGCACACATCACACACGTACTGTCCACGCACTGACACATGCTGGCAACACTATACACTTCAGCCACATGGTGCATGGGCGGACAATACATACTCAGACTTAACACTGGTGTAAACAATGCTACATTCACAGTCATAGCTTTGATGCATCATGCCTGCTCAGATATACCTACAAGGATATCATTACACTGTCCTGTTGACAACATGCTAATAGTGCTACACAGATATAATGTCACCCTGTGCATCAGCACCATGTTAGCCTGTTCCTGCATCAATGTTACAGATGACAGGAGGTGGCACAGGTGTCATCATATGCACAGGGTGTGTTGTTGGTTTGCCAGAGCCCGACATTGACCCATCCAATTGACATGTATGTGTGTGTGTGTGTGAGGGACAACAGTACAGCATGGGCCAATGTTGTAATGTGTGTGTGTATGTGTGAGCCCTAGTTGTTTGGTGAATGTGTGTGTGTCTGCATGCACACAGCTCCACCATGTGGCTGTCATATACGGGAGGTTGTGGGACAGTCACAGACTGTACCTGCCAGGCTGTACAGATCATTGTCTCTGGCCATGTACACAGTACCTGTGCCTGGCAGGGGTGCTATGGACAGTATCGGGTACCAACCCTGACTGGGTACTATCATCAGAGGCAGAGGTATGTCAAGTGGACCCATGTCCCTGCTGGGACTGGCCAGAGCCACATGCACGTGGTCTACTAGGATGGTCAATCGACAGGCCAGTCCCAGTACTGCCACAATGGGAGTGGCTGTGATCTGTGGGCTGTCCACAATGACTGCCAGCCATTGATGTTGCTGGCATACGTCTGCGTCGACGTCTCAGCCATCCTGCATGGTCCTGGCTCATGGAAAACACATTGTGGAGGGCATCTAATGTCTCCCCCCAACGTCTATCAATGACCTTGGTGTAATTCCGGATGGCACTGGCAAGGTCACAGATGCTGTCATTGATAGCGGTGTAATGGGCCCTCTGTGCCCTTAGTTCCTGTCTGGTGTACCATTCCATATGTGCCTGTGCCTGCATTACAGCCCGGAACATACTTAAGGTTGTAAGACCTGTGGGGGCACGCCTGCCAGGGGCATTACGACCAGCGGTGCTTCCACGAGGACCCCTGAACATCCGCCTATGTGGTACCATTCCAGTAATCTGGGTATGGCTGCTGTGAGGGGATGCAAGTGCCATGGATACCACACTATCCTGGTCAATGCCAAATGTATGCTGTCCCTCGGCTAAGGCCATTGGTGATGAGGGATGTATTGGCAGTATGAGTGTGCGCATAGATGGGGTGGAAAGCTGTGTACTGTCAATTGGCGGACCAACGACAGACCCTGTCAAACTTACCTGTGCCACAATACATGTCTCATCATCTCCACTATTTGTGGCAGTGACTTCAGGTTCCCTGCTGCATTCACATTCAGCCAACCCAACCTCAGCATCTGTGAGAGGAATACAGGAAACACACTTTACAATCTGTACATGATGTTAGCACACATGAACATGTGCACACATGCACACACGCACACATGAACACATGAACACATGCACACATGCACACATGAACACATGCACACTTGCACACATGCACACATGAACAGATGCACACATGCACACATACACCACTCAGTCAAGTTGAGATACACACACACACACACACACACACACACACACCAACAGCAATACGGAACATATCCATTAGTGGTTGATGGTGCAGTACAGTATCACAAGCCAAAGAGCCCTATCACATGTGTCAGCATGCAGGATGTGTGTTGCTCAACAGCATGCAGTGCGAGTGTGGAGAGTCCTTTTTGATAACAGTATACATGTTTTTGATGCATGTGTGTTGTTCAATGATTGGCCTCACCATGGAACACAACATGTACATGGACACAACATTGCTGTGCAAGTCTGGAACACTTTCCAATGTCCTGTGCACCATCACTCATTGGTATACATACCATGGCTGGATGCACACAACTGTCAGGTGTATAGCAATGAATGCTATGTGTAGTACTGTAGTTACTATAACTGGATGTAGTGTAGTGCCATGAGCCATCATCAGGCAGCATCATGTGGTCAACCAAGGCCACTAATGTATGTCACACTGGCAACTATCTTGCTGTACCTGACCTGCACCACTTTGACTACATTAACCATTTCACAGCCAGTTGTTACATGGGTATGTAAGGTGTTCAATAGGGAGCATTGCCTTACATGAATGTGTTGTGTGTTGAAGCATGTCACACCACCCCATGATAGTCCTCTACCCCCAGGTATAGTATGTGTGCGCTGTGTTGTTGACATTTGGGATACTGGAGTATGACCTTACAGCAGGTGTCTACATACGCCATGTGCATCAAATTACCACTAACTGCATATGACAAAGTGGTGTATGTTGTGTGTATGTGTATTGACTCTGCCTATACAATGTCCTCTACAGTGTACCACAATTGGTTGGGATGCTCTGTGTATTGCATGTGCTTGAGGCGGATACTATATGTATATGGCCTACAGGTCTCCTATGACATGCACATATTATATACTATATTAAATGTAGAACACACACCAGCATGGGTGTGCTGTCCTGCTATCACACCAGAGGGACCTACAAGGATATGAGACAGTTTGTCAGTGGCAACATCTATGGTATTGCTGCTGTGTTCTTGCAATTCCACAGTAGTACAAGAGGTGACAGTCACAGGCATACAAATTATGTTCCAAATTATCAGTATTGCATGACACCAGGCTCCACATCTTCTGAATACACAGTACACAGCTGGTAAATGCATGTTCTAACAACTGATCTAACAGTAGTCTACAGATATGCCATGTTACCTACATAGTCTGTATCTACGTGCTGGATGACTCCGGCCTCCATGATGATGCATGTCTGTTGTACTGCTTGTCCAGGAGCCACCACGCTGAGGAGCAGCTCTTCCACTCTGGTGAGGGGGGGGATGTATTGATGCACCACCACCTGTGGCAAGCTGTTGTCTGTGGACATCGGAGGCATGCTGCCGGACATGTCTGATTAAATCACAGCAGTGATGGAGTGCCTGCTCATACGTCCGGTTATACATGCCTACATCATTCACCCGATGGACAACATCCTGCCACAGTGCAGTGCGTCCATGCTGGTCCTGGCTAGATCTGGAAAACAGCAAGTTGTAATGCTGTACCAGGGCATCATAGATGACCTCCTCCTCCTCGGGGGAATAGGCAGGCTTCCTGTTGTGAGACATATTCCTGTAAGACAATAAAACAGTCATTGTGAACATGTCATGTGGCACACTTAACATGCTAAAGTACAGACATCAATGAAATGCCATATATAGCAACCTATTGGCTGTCAGTAGATACACACCTGTTATACCACATAGTACTGCTCAGCCCACAACTGCCTGACAGTGCCTGGCACATACTATATTCCAAAACATGTTCTGCACAGCAACAAAGTGGAACCAGTATGTAAGACTATACAACAGTACATGGCACACTCTATGTGACACAATGCACCACCTAGCCACAGGGGGTGTGTATGAAGCTAATGCATGCAGACATTTGTCATCCATTGAAATGATTGTTAAGTAGAGTTTACATACTATCAGTACACCATGCTACTTGTTGATAGCAGAACCCTCAGTAACAAATGTGCACATTCATCACTATAGGTGGCATACTGCTGTAATACACTACACATGTTGCTAGATATGCACATATATTCTGTGACACACATACCACCAAGGGCATGTTACACACACATCTGACATACCTACAGGACACATAGGTATGGCAACCCAGATCAGTTTTACCTGTGTAACATACAGTACTG
Organism: Protopterus annectens; assembly: GCF_019279795.1. Taxonomy (NCBI): domain Eukaryota; kingdom Metazoa; phylum Chordata; order Ceratodontiformes; family Protopteridae; genus Protopterus; species Protopterus annectens. Next base: position 935,536,934 of record NC_056747.1, on the reverse strand, counting down.
TGTGTCAGCACCTACAAAACCTCATGCCTGAGGTTTGTAATGTGTGAGGACTACAGGTAACAAACAAAACAGTGTGTCCAAGCAATGTGGATGTAAACCATACTGTGCTGTTTAGGCCTACAGCTTCAGGTAGTACTACTGTTCATACAGGATTTGTATTCACTAGTGTTACCAATCAATAAGCATACATGTACTGCTTAAGCCTACAATGGTACACTCCGGTCAACACCATGGGACTACATCACACCATATGCCTTACTGCTTTTCCTGCCTAGCAATAGCATACGTATCCTTTGCTGGGATCTGAGCTACAACACTACATACCATGATATACACGGTTTCACACTAGGCTATCACACATATATACAACTTTGACACATTCACCTACACATTCACCATCACACCCAGTCAACCTCACATAGCCAGTAATGCAACAAGTACACGCGTGTGTGTATCGGGTCCTAGGTAGCTAAAAGGCTATTATCCGTAAGACCTATGGAAGCATAGCCATATGGTACCCTGCCCTTCCACACCCATGTAATGTAGGTTCATGTGCCCCTGTTATGCAGAGCCACAGTGGTGACTCCTGGGTTGTGTTTCCTATCTCACACCCACTCATCATGATTATTCATGACAACTGCTAATGAGGACCTTCATTTGCTATTGATAGGTGGTTAGTTCCAGAGTATGGTATGTGTCTGAGATGATAATGTACCACTCCAGTATGTTCTGCTTTTTCACGTTACAGGGTTTAGATCAGTACAGTGTGCAGCTTGTTTGGCGTGTAATCAGTATATATGGGGCATGTCCAACACCTGTGGGTTTGGCATAGCTTTGTATGTTAGGCAGAGGTTGCCTCTGGGTAGGTGGTATGTGACACAGTGTAGCTATGGTTTTGTAGGACAGTCTGCATAGGGCATCTGTTTGAGTCTGGTAATACTCTTTGTGAGGTATGTGTCTGGTGTCTACTGTCGCTGTGGATGTCTTCTGAGGTACATACCAACAGGGCCAATGTACTCTATGATGGGTGTTATGACTGATGAGTACAGTGGAACACTGACCTCTTATTCCATGGATGACACATCTTTTCTGTTGACATGTGGACCTTACTCAGTTTACATGACTAGTGTGGCACTGTGATTATCAATAAGGACACTACTGTCCACCTTTGTCCCATAGTCTCTCATCACACTTTCGGTGTTGAGTAGACTACCACCTATATGGTAGGTCATGGGTACAGGGTTATTAACATGAGGGATGGCAATACGTTTACAACATTAAGCTTGGGCGTACATATGAACATCCATTGGTGTACATATAGATATACATATAGGCACATATACAGTCCACCTTTCATGGTGGGAATACCAATTATGCAAAGGTTGAGAGGGATGCAGTCATGTAATGATATTGCACAGTCTTGTGCAGAATGCAAGGAAGGTAGTCTCAGCCCATGTACCTTTAGCAGGGCCCCCTATCTGGAAGAGTACAACCTGAGGAATAATACCCACAGCGTTTAAATGCCACATGTCATATGCCAGCACAGTATGCTGTCTTGTTTGCCACACACTACCACCTACATATAAACATGCACATAACAACCTGCAACAACATATAATTGTCCACCCTTCACAAACAGTTGCAGTATGCCCCTTGCTCTATGCACATGTTCAGATGCTAATTTATCAGACGCATACATATCTCTCCATATGTGCGTGCCATACACACACAGGGTCCACACTGTTATAAGTCTGTACACCTCATGGATGACTTGTTGGGCCTTGCTACAACATGGACGCTTGTCACGTGTGCATACAGTAATAGTACAGGGAGTATATATAGCTGCAAATGATAACACTACTATACTAGCCTGGTACAGCAGTTGCCAATGCTAAGCTACAAATTATGTTACTATCATGCATGTCTTACTCTGTCACATCCAAGTTTATATAGGTGTTTGCACTACTCCCCCAAACTGCCATTATACGCAGTACTGTACAGACCATAGATAACATGTTCAGATGTTCGACATATAATGCTGAGATACATATGTCACAGTTATGTCACACTGCACACAGCTACACACTCATTTGTCCATGGCAGTAGTTATGCATGGCATCACTGCATACATACCTACTGCTGCCACTTATGCATGTTTCTGAGTATGTACAGTACTATTCGTAATCATTTACTACTTGCCGGTAACTACAACTTTGTTACATACCTATTAATCACTGTCAGGTCCGTCTGTGTATGCTTTACAAGGTTTTTTTTTTTTTTTAAGTAAAGTTTTTTACTTATTAGTTGTTATTGGTTATTAATTAAGTTTTTTTTCTTAATTAATATATTTAGTTTTTCAGAAAGTAAATATATTTACTGAAGTAAGGCTTCTGTATTCAGTAATAGAGTTTGTCAGTATTTGCTGACACGTGCAATGTAATGATTGCATGTGGGGATAGCAAGTACAATCTGCTTTTATACTTATCTGGGCATGTGCATGTGATGCCCTCTGCACCAATTGGTGCCCAGCATTTGGTAAATGCATACAGCCTGCTGTGTGGTAATTGCAGTACTCACTGTCATAGCAACCAATGCTATAAATTGCTTAGGTATGTAGGTGTAGCCCTTTCAGATTTCCAGAGTGGGGCCCATGCTTGTTTGCTGTGGACACTGTTGTTTAAGTCAGAAGGTTGGTATACTTCCTATATCTGCAGCTAGAGGTGTAGACAGTGATGTACATGTTGTACTCAGGCCTGACTGTTGCCGCTTGCAGTACAGAGCAATCAGTGTAGAGTTTAACTCACCCCTACAAATGCTTACACAACATTTCTGTGACTATGTAGTTTCTTTTCCACTCATATAAGTAACTGCCATACAAACGTAGTTATTGAGAAGTATTCTTTTGGCACATGAACTGTTTGTGAACTGTTATACTGTGCATATTAATGTAGACACTTCTGCAGGGTTTGTGGTTTTATTGTTGACATTAGCACAGGGTTCACAGGACAACTGGACAATTCCAGTACTGTGTATGCCTACCTACATCCTTGGTAGACCCTAAACACACAAGTGTATTTACAGTGGGGGGGGGGTTGTTGACATACAGAGGGCATTATGTATTATTGTGTGAATATTATCTTAATGGACTTTAAGGATTGGTGTGTACCTGTTGGTTTATCAAGGCAGGTGGTCTGTCTGCATAGTTCTCAACTGTGAACCTATCCAGATGGTAGTCAATGTTACACTTTTATTCTTTATCTGTGCAACCCACAGGTGTTTTCATCACTAGTACAATGGCATTGTTACAGTCAGTTGCTACCAGTACATGGCTACATCCTTTGGTATTTCTGTGTTGTAGTCCTACATAAGGGTATGCTTGTGGAAGTCCTACCACAGCTATTTGCAGTGTGTGTAACAGCAGGATAGCTGCTATGCCTGTGTGTCTGTAGCTCTGCCAGGCCTATGAAACACTCAGATACATCTTTGCATGGAGTCAGGGATAGGTAGTTAAATGTGAAGTACACCTTACACAGCATAGAGACAGTAAAAGTCTAGACTTGTGTGAAGAAGTGCATATGGATACGTACTCCTTTTATGAAGTACAAGCAGTGTCTACTGTTGTTATTGTCAGTATTCATTGTGTAATACCCCACCTTTCTGACTGACGTCAGTACTTTTCAGAGGGATTTAGAGGGACACAGCTTCATTATGTTTCACAATCAGAGACATCCCTGTTAAGTAGTCACAGTTGGGTAGTATGGCCTCTGCCCTAATCAGATTTGCCACTGTTTGTCCTGCTATGATACTGTGTGGGGGTTGTAAAGTGCCTCTGTAAGTTTATTTTCTGCTAGAATGGCTGCTTCTCATATCACACTCATGTAATGCATTTCACAATTGCTGGTAAAGATCCACAAAACAAGCTTTGTGTTGTGGCCTTCCTATTTATCCTTTACATTCAGTTATTGAAATGCACGATAAATTTATTTGAGCACCAGGTTATTGTATATCTGCTATGGCTTAGTGGTAATTCATGCAGTCTATTGTGTCAATGGTCTGGGGTTCGAGACTGGCAGAGGTATTTTATTTTGCTGCTGAGCAGAACAAGGGCCCTGACATAGAGTGACTAAGGCACTTTTAAGCAGTTGTAAGTGGGTTTGCATGGGTTTGCACGATGCTTAGTGACGCTTAGCTAAGCACACACATGCGCACACTCGCTTAAACCCACTTACTACTGCTTAAAAGTGCTTACTCCCGCTAACCCCTGCGCTAATTTCTTTGAAAGAAAAGAAAATGGGGAGATAGGAAAGTGGTGAAAAAGGGGGCACAAAGAGGGAAAAACAGTAGGCTAACAAGCTCGGGATGTGCAGGACGGGTGTAGGGAAAGTCCATAGCTGCCCATTTCTTTACCAGCAACAGCTGTGCATATGCAATAAATTTGGAGTGATATTTGAAACCTTCCACCCCTGGGAGAGGGGTGAGGACAACAAAGTATGTTGTACTGCCAATTATAATTATCAGTTTACATGTCCAGCGGACATTTTTGCGAAATGGGCAGCTATGTATGGGGCGTAATTTTTTTGTGGGTACAGATTGCCCCCCTTTTTTTTTTTTTTCACGTGAGAGTGGAATGTGAGGTAGAGAAAGTAGGTATATTTGGGGAGGTAGGTTGGGGAGGAGAACAGACAAGACAAACAAGATGCATACAGGGGTGGTGTATGACACATGGGATGGGTGAACACAACTGACAGGGACGGGTGTTTGGAAATCGCAAGCCCATGAGCCCACAGATGGTAACAGTGGAACTGAGATCCCCACCCATGGGCAGTCACCACTGCACCTTCACAGCCCCGAGGGTGGCTGTGCTGGGGGCTGCATAGGATGGGCAGGCTCACCCGTGAGACGTGCCACTCTTGCCTCGAGCTGGCATAGGGTATCAGTGACTGAATGCTGGATCTCCCTACGCACCACAGCCCGGACCTTTCGAAGGGTGACAGGTGGCCCTTCTCTGCCTATGCTTGCACGGGAGGTACGAGCCCCATCCCCTGCAGTGCTTCCACCTGAAGGTAGCACAGGGCCAACAGAGGAGGGGAGCCCAGGCTGGGCATCGGACCTGCTGGTGCCAGGTGCACTTGCCAGCTGAGGAGGGACAGGTGAGTCCACTGGGACCGGCCTTCCCATACGTTCTGTGATTAGGTGTGTTTAATTGCAACATAAACAACAGCATTCCAAATTAGTTGTAACAGCATGCAGTAATATTCCCATTAACCCAACACACCAAGGTTCCAACAGTTGAACAGCAAGCATAACAAATGCATAAATTGAACAACAGTGGACATTCCAACAGCATGCAGGGATGATTGGTGGCAACCGGCCACTATAATTGTAGTGTTTGAACAGGGCACATGCATCAAAGTGAATGTAGATATTTATAGAACAAAAGGACATATTTCCCAACAAATGTTTTGAGATTACACATACCCATTGAGTTGTGGAATTGATTATTTATGCACATACAGTAGGATGTAGAAAGAAAACTCAATTAACATCTTATGAGTAGTTTTAGTCTACACTACATTCCTATTGACTGCAGGTGTATATCCCCTACATGTATTATTACACTTGGCAACATGCGTTAGGTTGTGTAATGGGTTTGGCTAGTTCATTATATACCTGACCTATATCTGACATAATAACTTTCCAGGATGCAGATGTTACTGCTACATATTTATTGTTGCATTTATATTTCTTTATCTACATATCTGGATGTGTTCACATGACATTTTCAGTTCAATTTGTACAGAACCCTGCATTTCTTGTAGCACACTCACATTTCTGGGGAACACATTAACAAGTTACTCGTGTGCTGGATTTACTTATGCATGCCAGCCAGTGACTGACTGTTAAGGACTGTATATATGCTTCACAGCTACTAGCACTTCCATCACCCACTTTAGATGGGACTGCCCAACTGTGTGTTGCCAGCACTTATTAAAACAGTACTATTTGTATAATGCAAGGGTAAATCAACATTTCACAGTAAGTGACACAGACACACTCCAGGTTTTATATCTTTACTAATTACATTACACACTTTTCCACAGGCTCACTCCTTTATTTCATATTACAGTGCATATGGAAGACATATTCAAGACATATTATACCTTTATTAATAGGTTTGAACACTCTTTTTCAGGTTCGCTCACTTATTTTATATGACAGTACCTGCAGTGATATTATTCCGGACATATTTAATCTTTCTTAATGGTTACTATGCTCTTTTTCTGGCTCTCTGACTTACTTCATATAACAGTACATGCAGAGGACTTATTCAGGGCATTTTATGGCTGTATTATTGGACTACAACACTTTCTTTCATGCTCTCTACCCTATTTTATATAACAATACATGCAGAATAATCACTAACCTGCCTGGTGGCGCAGCCTTAGTAGCCTATCTGCATAGGCTTGCTGATTCACAGCACAGTCACCTGCAGCTGTGAAGTAAATGAAGGGATATTGAGACATACCTATCCATTATACAGAATCAATTATCATTTCTTACATACTGCATTCCATGGCTACCTACTGAGTTGTGGGGCATCTTGCATCCCACGGGCCTCCTGTATCCATTGGTTCAGTCGGTCCTGCTTCCATCTCTTCAGGTCTGCATGGTGGTGATGGACCTGCTCACTGGTCCGAGGAATGCCTGTGACACTGGTGAGGTCATGAGCTAACCGGTTCCAAGCCTCTGCTTGTACTCCATTCCTTGGAACTGGCCCTGCAGAAGTCTTGACTCATGATGGTGGACAAGGAGCCAAACCATGTATTTCGACTCTTCGATGCCCCAACGTTGTGCTCGGAAGCATGTACCCTCTCCAGCACCAGTCATTCTAACTGCAGATGTGAGCTACAGTCAGTTATGGCGCGTATTCCCGCCTATGGGGCTTAAATATGCCACATTTCCTGCACTTTTTTGTGATTGGCCATTTTTGAAAATTCTCGGCTGACTGCTGACCTGCTTAGTAATGGTTAATCTACCATTTATTAGTATATGTATGTTAACAGTGGCTGTTTATCCTAAGCTGTCATGGCTTAGTGGTTCAGTACTTTGATTATGGTGCACAGAGTCCTGGGTTAGAACCTTGTCATTCATTTTATTTTAATACTGTCCAAACAGGCTAGGGGGTGTGGCTGTGTTTAAGCAGCTTTGCTCTACGTTGCTCCACGTTGCCCTACAGTGTGCTGGTTGGCGCGGTGCGCACCTCCACACAAACCAATTGCACTGGGTAAAGCGCTATTTAGCTATGGGCAACTACATTGCGATTGGTAAAGTGCTATTTAGCTATGGGGAACTCTATTGCGCTGGGTAAAGCGCTGCTTAACTGCGAGCAATTATATATCAGGATCCTTTATAAATATATATTTTGTTCACTGATACATAGGTCATTTTGCTGCTTTTTAGTAAAATTGTAATCATATATGTCGGGTATTATGTCATATAACTGATTTAAAACATAAATAGGAAGGGGAGTGGTGGGACTCGAACCGTGAATGCTTCCTCTTTGTGCGAACGCTCTACCATTACGCTATTGCTATTTGGCGTAATTTGCATACACATTCCTTCTTATGCTCTTCCATGATGGGATTGCTAACTGCAGCTAAGCAATGGGCACACCCGCGCACACACGCGCAAATACGGGCAGCTATTTCGGGAATATAAAAAATATAATTTTAATGTTTTACTTTTCATAACTGTGATGAGGTTTATAATGTCAGGGAGTGTGGTGTTGGTTGCATGGACATTTGAGCGGACTCGCTCTTCCTTGTTTACATTTTTATTTTTGAACCCTTGCAGGGGCGTGGACGTTTAGACTGCTCGGCAGTCGGACACGCCCCCTGCTTTCTTACACGGTCCGTGTTAGACTTGCGGTTGAGTCAGCATGCCCTCATGAATATTCATGGCACTCTGACGTCATACCGTTCAACTGCAGCCTCCGAGTAAGACTTATTTAGTCTTACACGGAGGATTCGTGAATCCGGGGGAATATTAATAAGCAAGTTAACTTTAAGAATTATAAAATACTATGCTAAGAAAAAAATGTGACAAAAGGGTCACTGAATAAACAATTTCTAGTCACTAAGTAATCACACAATACTATGCTAAGAAAAAATGTGACAAAAAGGTCACTGAATAAACAATTTCTAATCAGAAAATTTATATAGGCCTATGAAGAAAAACGAGGCCAAATATATAGCTATGAAAAGGCACACAAGGGAAGGGAACACTGCAGATAAAACATTAAGAGCTTATCTAACCTAAATATCTAACTATTTTAACAATAAATTTCCAATAATTTTCAGAAATAGAAAAGTATTAAAGTTTTTACTGGCCTGAGCTAGCAAGAACCTCCGATCAGTTGCAGTGGCAAACTAGATCTGAGGAACTCAAGCTGAATCATGGGATAGGGACTTGGCCTCGAGCTACTTGAAATCCTCGAGCTTTGTAGTAGGTGCCAACTCGAGAGATCGGCTCCAAACCCATCGGTAAGAATGAACGGCGAGATAGAACAACTTCACATCAATGGTCTGAGTAAATATATTTTCAATGTTATACTGCTTGAATTTGCAAACTGAGCTAATTAATAGTCATAGAATGGTCACAGAGGACTGTTTCAGTTGTTATGCACATACAGCAATGTACTTGTGATACATTCCACTGAGAACAGATTTCTTAATTATTCCATAGGAGATGTTCTGTACTTAAGCAGCTCAAGGGGACAGACAATAGACATGTTAATATGATGACATATTAGATCAGGCATTGTCATCATCTAAGTCCCACTGAAATGGCAGCCCTTTTTCCTGGGCACCAGGATGTACTAAGCAAAGTAATCTGTAACAATGGATGGGAAGCTTAAGCATTTTTTGTGGAAAAATAAAACTACATTTGAGATACACAGCAAGCAGAGAATCAAGAACGGGCATGTAAACATACTAAGCCAACCATAGACCATGGAATCAGAAGCACTAGATGAAATAAGAGGAGGTATAGCCCTCAAAATAATAAAAGGGATATCAATAGTATAAATGGGTAAAGAAAGTGGAGAGGAGGCTCTTGGAGTCACAGTGTGTAATGATAAAAATACCATAAGCATTAAAAGGGCTCAATATGGTCATGAGGATGAACAGAAAATATATAGTAAAATGACAGACTGTCCCCTTAGGATAACAGTGAAAGGGAATGTAAGCTGTTGCTGATGAAGGAATTTAAAACACTAATCTTAGAAGGAGCCCTTAGACTGTAGTCTATCAAAATAAAAAGTCATTGCTTATATTAGGTGCATTTCACCAGTCTATTGAGGAATTCCATCAGACTTGAAGCATCAAATTTAACTCCTCAGATGAAAAACAAACCAGGAAAAATACAAAAAGTGCTGAGAATTGCACCAGGATACTCCAACACATGAATGCAACAAATATAAACGCTGCTCTTGAAGCAAAGGAAATTTATTTAACGAAACACAGTACTTGTAAAGTGCTTTTCGTCCCACTAAATAGTGGGACTTCTTCAGACAAACAAATGTTCTCAACTGCTGTTTAAATAACCCTGTCCTACATTTGATAGGACCACACATAATTGATACAATTAAAATCAAAGTAACAGTTGGTGGTTTAAATTAGTAATTAAAGAAAAAGGTGCAGGCATTAACACTGTGTGCAAAACCATCATATAAGCGAAACACAATGTGTTCAACAAATCGAACACATGATTTAAACTGTTCTAACACCCACATATATTAAATAATTATTAATATTTACTGTGTGAAATGTTTACTTATAAAGAACAGTACTGTAAAAAAATAAATAAATATATATATATATATATATATATATATATATATATATATATATATATAGCAGCTGCAGCAAAAGAGCCATCCATAAAAGGTCACCAACAGATAAAAGACCACCTTGCTGTATTACAATACATACGTTACACAATTCAATAAAAAATACAAAATACACATTTTACATATAAAAATATATACAAAACATAAAAATCAATAGTATATGTCTGAACAACTAATTCATGTTCCCACAAAGTAAAGGCATACACACCTTCGAGTTCTGTGGTGTAAGTAACAGATATAATAAATATATATACATTTAATAAATACCAGAATACACATTTTACCTATAAAAATGTATAAAAACCTTCAAGCTTTGTGATGTAAGCAGCTAATATAGTAAATATATATATATATATATATATATATATATATATATATATATATATATATATATATATATATACACATTTAATTAATATAATGTATGTAAATGAAATTAGGAATAGATATAAATATAAAAATTAAAAATTAAAAAGTAAATATAATGTAAAGAATCTGACTGTTACCTGGTCAAACTCTTCATTTTTAAAATGGAATATATGGAGCAAGTCTCATTAAGGCCTGGGAATGAACAAGCATTGGTACGAATTTGCCAATACAGTTCTAATATTTACAACTGTACAGAGACAGGGCCCCCCAGACCATCATTTTGAACACAGTCTACCGCCTTAAATAAAAATGTATGGTGGGGAAAATCACTAACATGTTTGGCTAATGCATTTTCTAATTTACCTTTCTTTATATAATAAAGATGTTCGTACACCCTCTCACGTAGCCTTCTATCTGTCTTACCAAAGTAAAATGGTAAACATTTTTGGCATTGTGCAACATAAACAACACCTTTGGACTGGCAATTGAATCTATTTTTTTTACCTTAAATGTATGGTTTCTGATGTTGAAGGTCTCACCAGTGGCCATATTAGGACAGAAGTTACACATGCTACATTGAAACATACCCTTTCTCCATGGCAACTTTGGGGTATTACTCTCCATGATTTGCTTCAAATTCCTACCCCTTTTCCACACTATTTTAGGGGTGTTAGGCAATTTTTTTCTTAACTCATTGTCGTTGAAAATCAATGGCCAATTTTTGTGGATGATAGATGAAATAAATTCACTGTCAGTACTAAAGGGTGTTATAAAAGACAAATTCAACTGGTTATTTTCACTGTGTTGAGTCTGAATTGTGATGTGTAGACCTTTCCCCTGGATTGGTTGGAAAAAAACCTAACCTTTTTTCTTAGACTTCCTCAATGAGGTCAATAATCAGTTGTTCTGGGTAACCTCGGTTGGTAAACATATTTTGTAATGTTTCACATTCTTCTAAAAAATCAAGCTCCCTTGATACCATCCATGCAGCCCGGACCAATTGCCCTTTCACTACAGATTTCTTTTGGTACCAAGGGTGGTTACTTTCATAATGTAAGAAACTAATGGAATAAAAAACAAGTAATCTCTGTGGTATCCCCGAAGTCTCAAAACAACCCACTAAAGTGTAGTGGGTCCAAAAACAAAACAGTGTAAGAAACTTCTCTGTGTGGAAGATTTTCAGTAGATATATTTCTAGTTAATCACTGTATATTAATCAGATCAGACAATAGTAGTAGATGTAGCGAATATAAACTCGTCTTAAGTCAAAACAAAACAAAACAAAAAGTAATAATAGAAAATATATAATTGTACAGCATTACTAAGTATTCAAAAGTAATCCAAGCAAGGCAGGCAGTCTGTTTCCAGTCGAAAATCCTTTAAGTATCCTTTCTGTAAATCTTAGCACAGTAGGTTTTATTCTGAAAGTCTTTCCATAGTTCTACATCTAAATAGACAATCCTGTCCTTACCAAATGTGTACGTGAATTCCAAGAATTCAGAACTAGTATTAAAGTAGGTTACAATGTTCTTCACTTCATTTTCGTCTCCTTGGATTAAAATAAAAATGTCATCAAGGAAAGTGTGTAGAGTTTAATCTGATTGCTCACTTGTTCATTTTTCCGCACAATTTCCTGCTCCCAGTAAGCTATCAATAAGTTTGCGAAACTACCTCCACATGGGGATCCCATGGTGACCCCTACTTTCTGGAGGTAAATCTTGTTATTAAAAGTCAAATAGTTGTAAGACAAAACAATGTCTAATAACTCTGACACAAGTGATAGTTCAGCTTGGGTAGCTCCCCTTTTCTGCAAAAGGAGGCAAACCCATTCTATCCAAGCTCGTGGGGTATACATGAGTGCAAATCCCTCACATCTACAGTTAAAAAATGAAGATTCTCATCAAATGTAAGGGTATTAATTTTCCTCAAGAAATGACCAGGAATCCTTACAAATGTCCACTTCCTGTTTCATATATTTTTGTAGTATGTTGTCTACTACTTTGGCACAAGGGTAAGTGATACTGTTCCTTCCACCAACTAGTGGTCTCATGGGAGGGTCAGAAAGTGATTTATGAATCTTAGGAATACCAAATAAAAGAGGAATCCTGGGTGTAATCATAATGAGATAATTAAATGTTTGCAGGTCAATTCTACCTTCAATGAAAAAATCATTGAATAGTGAACGGATTCTTGAATAAGCCTGATTTAATTCATTTTTTGAAGCCTCCTGATACACATTACTGTCAAGTATTTTAAATATTTTAGTAGTGTATTGTTCTTCTGTCATAACAACTAGGCCCCCTCCCTTGTCAGGTTTCATAATCCTTACTCCTGTTTCCTTCAATCTAGTGATGGCTTGTTTCTCGTACCTACTTACATTAAACACAGTATTCTTGCAAAAAATATTTGATGACAAAACATTACGTAAGTCCATTTCACAAATTTTGTCACACAAAGCCAGTGTAGGCTGCATTGGTGGAGTAAAAGTATCATCTCCCTCCCAAAAAACAATTTTAAATGTTGTAAAGAACTCTAAATATATATATATATATATATATATATATATATATATATATATATATATATATAGCAGCTGCCAGGATTCCTATTTTATTTGGTATTCCTAAGATTTATAAATCACTTTTCGTCCCTCCCATGAGACCACTAGTTGATGGAAGGAACAGTATCACTTACCCTTGTGCCAAAGTAGTAGATAACATACTACAAAAATATATGAAACAGGAAGTGGACATTTGTAAGGATTCCTGGTCATTTCTTGAGAAAATTAATACCCTTACATTTGATGAGAATCTTCATTTTTTAACTGTAGATGTGAGGGATTTGTACTCATGTATACCCCATGAGCTTGAATAGAATGGGTTTGCCTCCTTTTGCAGAAAAGGGGAGCTACCCAAGCTGAACTATCACTTGTGTCAGACTTATTAGACATTGTTTTGTCTTACAACTATTTGACTTTTAATAACAAGATTTACCACCAGAACGTAGGGGTCACAATGGGATGCCCTTTTGGAGGTAGTTTCGTAAACTTAGTGATGGCTTACTGGGAGCAGGAAATTGTGTGGAAAAAATGAACAAGTGAACAATCAGATCAAACTCTACACACGTTTCCTTGATGACATTTTTATTTTAATCCAAGGAGACGAAAATGAAGTGAAGAACATTGTAACCTACTTTAATACTAGTTCTGAATTCTTGGAATTCACGTACACATTTGGTAAGGACAGGATTGTCTATTTAGATGTAGAACTATGGAAAGACTTTCAGAACAAAACCTACTGTGCTAAGATTTACAGAAAGGATACTTATTCCAATAGTTTCTTACATTATGAAAGTAACCACCCTTGGTACCAAAAGAGATTTGTTGTGAAAGGGCAATTGGTCCGGGCCGCTCGGATGGTATCAAGGGAGCTTGATTTTTTAGAAGAATGTGAAACATTACAAAATATGTTTACCAACCGAAGTTACCCAGAACAACTGATTATTAAACTAATTGAGGAAGTCCAAGAAAAATGGTTAGGTTTTTTCCAACCAATCCTGGGTAAAGGCCTACACATCACAATTCAGACTCAACACAGTGAAAATAACCAATTGAATTTGTCTTTTATAACACCCTTTAGTACTGACAGTGAATTTATTTCATCTATCATCCACAAAAATTGGCCATTGATTTTCAACGACAATGAGTTAAGAAACAAATTGCCTAACACCCCTAAAATAGTGTGGAAAAGGGGTAGGAATTTGAAGCAAATCATGGAGAGTAATACCCCAAAGTTGCCATGGAGAAAGGATATGTTTCAATGTAGCATGTGTAACATTTGTCCTAATATGGCCACTGGTGAGACCTTCAACATCAGAAACCATACATTTAAGGTAAAAAATAGATTAAATTGCCAGTCCAAAGGTGTTGTTTATGTTGCACAATGCCAACTCTGTTTAGCATTTTACTTTGATAAGACAGATAGAAGGCTACGTGAGAGGGTGTACGAACATCTTTACTATATAAAGAAAGGTAAATTAGAAAATGCATTAGCCAAACATGTTAGTGATTTTCCCCACCGTACATTTTTATTTAAGACAGTAGACTGTGTTCAAAATGATGGTCGGGGGGGCCCTGACTCTGTACGGTTGGAAATATTAGAACTGTATTGACAACTTCGTACCAATGCTTGTTCATTCCCAGGCATTAATGAGACTTGCTCCATATATTTAAAAATGAAGAGTTTGACCAGGTAACAGTCAGGTTCTTTACATTATATTTAATTTTTAATTTTTAAATTTTTATATTTATATCTATTCCTAATTTCATTTACATACATTATATTAATTAAACTGGGGATGCACAAGCCAGTGCATTTCTTTGTGCCGGTCCCAAGCCCGGGTAAATGGGGAGGGTTGTGTCAGGAAGGGCATCCGGCGTAAAATTGTGCCACATCATATATGCAGAAAACTGTACAGAAATTCATACCGGATCGGTCGAGGCCCGGGTTAACAATGACCGCCACCAGTACTGTTGGCCAACAGGGTGCTGGCAGAAATTGGGTTACTGTTGGCCGAAGGAAGAGAAGAGGCGGAAGGCATGCCCGAAGGCAGGTAAAGGCTAGGACTGTGATAGTGAGGGTCGGAACTTTGAATGTTGGCAGTATAACTGGTATAGGGAGGGAGCTAGCTGATATGATGAACTGAAGGACGGTTGGTATATTGTGTGTGCAAGAGACCAGATGGAAGGGGAGCAAGGCTAGGTGTATCGGAGGCGGTTTCAAATTGTTTTATCATGGTGTGGATGGGAGAAGAAATGGCGTAGGCATTATCCTGCAGGAACAGTATGGTAAGAGTGTTTTGGAGGTGAAAAGAGTGTCGGATAGAGTGATGTTTATGAAGCTGGAAGTTGATGGTGTAATGATGAACGTTGTTAGTGCATATGCTCCACAAGTTGGGTGTGCGATGGATGAGAAAGAAAAATTTTGGAGTGAGTTGGATGAAGTGGTGATGACTGTACCCAAGGGTGAGAGACTGGTGATTGGAGCAGATTTCAATGGGCATGTTGGTGAAGGGAACAGAGGGGATGAGGAAGTGATGGGTAGGTATGGTGTTAAGCAAAGGAATGCAGAAGGTCAGATGATAGTGGATTTTGTGAAAAGGATGGACATGGCTGTGATGAATACATATTTTAACAAGAGGGAGGAGCATAGGGTGACATACAAGAGTGGAGGAAGATGCACACGGGTAGATTATATCTTATGTAGAAGGGCCAATCTGAAGGAGATTGGAGACTGTAAAGTGGTGGCAGGGGAAAGTGTAGTTAGGCAGCATAGGATGGCGGTTTGTAGGATGACATTGGTGATCAAGAAGAGGAAGATGAGTGTGAGGGCAGCACCAAGGATCAAATGGTGGAAATTGAAAAAGGGTAATTGTGAGGTTATGTTCAGGGAAGAGTTAAGACAGGCACTGGGTGGCAGTGAAGAGTTACCAAATATCTGGGTAACTACAGCAGAGCTAGTAAGAGAGATGGCTAGAAGGGTGCTTGGTGTGACATCTGGAAAGAGGAAGGAGGACAAGGAGACCTGGTGATGGAACGAAGAAGTACAGGAGAGTATACAGAGAAAGAGGTTGGCGAAGAAGAAGTGGATTGTCAAAGAGATGAAGAAAGTAGACAAGAGTAAAAGGAGATGAGGTGCATGGCAAGGAGAGAGGTGGCGAAGGCTAAGGATAAGGCGTATGAAGAGTTGTATAAAAGGTTGGACACTAAGGAGGGAGAAAAGGACCTGTACTGATTGGCTAGACAGGGGGACCGAGCTAGTAAAGATGTGTAGCAGATAAGGGTGATAAAGGATAATGAGGGAAACATACTCACAAGTGAGGAGAGTGTGTTGAGCAGATGGAAAGAGTACTTTGAGGGGTTGATGAATGAAGAGAATGAGAGGAAGAGAAGGTTGGATGATGTGCTGATAGTGAATCATGAAGTGCAGTGGATTAGCAAGGAGGAAGTAAAGATAGCTATGAAGAGGATGAAGAACAGAAATACTCTTGGTCCAGATAACATACCTGTGGAAGCATGGAGGTGTTTAGGTGAAATGGCAGTGGAGTTTTTAACTAGATTGTTTAATGAAATCTTGGAAAGTGAGAGGATGCCTGAGGAATTGAGAAAAAGTGTTTTGGTACCGATTTTTAAGAATAAGGGTGATGTGCAGAGCTGTAGTAACTACAGAGGGATTAAACTGATCAGTCACAGCATGAAGTTATGGGAAAGAGTAGTGGAAGCTAGGTTAAGAAGGGAGGTGATGATTAGTGATCAGCAGTATGGTTTCATGCTGGGAAAGAGCACTACAGATGCGATGTTTGCTCTGAGAGTGTTGATGGAGAAGTACAGAGAAGGTCAGAAGGAGTTGTATTGTGTCTTTGTGGATTTAGAAAAAGCATATGACAGGGTGCCTAGAGAGGAGTTGTGGTATTGTATGAGGAAGTCGAGAGTGTCAGAGAAGTATGTAAGAGTGGTACAGGATATGTACGAGGGTAGTGTGACAGCGGTGAGGTCTGCGGTGGGAGTGACAGATGCGTTTAAGGTGGAGGTGGGATTACATCAAGGATCAGCTCTGAGCCCTTTCTTATTTGCAATGGTGATGGACAGGTTGACAGACGAGATCAGACAGGAGTCCCCATGGACTATGATGTTTGCAGATGACATTGTGATCTGTAGTGAGAGTAGAGAACAGGTGGAGGAGACCCTGGAGAGGTGGAGATATGCTCTAGAGAGAAGAGGAATGAAGGTCAGCAGGACTAAGACAGAATATATATGTGTGAATGAGAGGGAAGATAGAGGAATGGTGAGGATGCAGGGAGTAGAGGTGGCGAAGGTGAATGAGTTTAAGTACTTGGGATCAACAGTTCAGAGTAATGGTGAGTGTGGAAGAGAGGTGAAGAAGAGAGTACAGGCAGGATGGAGTGGGTGGAGAAGAGTGTCAGGAGTGATTTGTGACAGACGAGTACCAGTAAGAGTGAAAGGGAAGGTCTACAAGAGGGTAGTGAGACCAGCTATGTTATACGGGTTGGAGACGGTGGCATTGACAATAAGGCAGGAGTCAGAGCTTGACGTGGCAGAGTTAAAGATGTTATGATTTGCACTGGGTGTGACAAGGATGAACAGGATTAGGAATAAGTATATTAGAGGGTCAGCCCAGGTTGGAAGGTTTGGAGACAAAGCCAGAGAGGCAAGATTATGTTGGTTTGGACATGTGTTGAGGAGGGATGCAGAGTATATTGGGAAAAAGATGCTAAGGATGAAGCTGCCAGGTAACAGGAAAAGAGGAAGGCCTAAGATAAGGTTTATGGATGTGGTGAGAGAGGACATGCAGGCGGTTGGTGTGACAGAGCAAGATGCAGAGGACAGGAAGAAATGGAAACAATTGATCTGCTGTAGTGACCCATAACGGGAGCAGCTGAAAGAAGAAGATATTAATTAAATGTATATATATATATTTACAGACCTCCCAACTGTCCCGAATTACTCGGTTTTTACCGAGTTTTGGGGTCAAAATAATGGGGTGCCACGATTCCCGAGTGGCACCCCTTCATTTCCGATTTTTGTTTCTATATTTTTGTATGTTTTTCACATTTTATTTTTTAATTTTCGCGCTTTAGCTGGCGTCATCGCGTGTGCGATGACGTCAGCTCACCAGGGCTACCAGCCTGTCGGAATTAAGCTCGCGGTGCATGTATTTCCGGGTTTCCGGCTGGTTCAAATGCTTTGCGAGCGGGAATGAACCAGCCGGAAAGAACAGTAAGGATTCATTTTTATTCAGAAGAACTTGGCTTGTATTTTATAAGGCTTGCAAGGGTTTAACTAAAAATAATCTGGCTGGCAGCAAAAAAAAGGATTTATTTAGAAGGCTCGGAGTCTCGGACTGCAAGGAATGAACCAGCTGAAAAGAACAAGGCTTGGACTGCAAGGATTTAGTAAGAGGGTATGAAGGCTCGAAAAGATTGGAGAACGTTCGCCCTGGCTGGTGAGTAAGTGATTGGGGGCTGGTGGTTACAAAATATATTGGTTAGAGACCTGTGAATGAGGATTATTGTACAGTCAGAGTCTATTAAAAAAAATCACAGGTATTGTGATCATTTGTGTTACCCAAATGTTAGTAACCAGAATTAGATGTGCACTTCTTGTTGTATTTAGGAACATTTAGAATACTTATTTGTTGTTTATTTGCATTTGTTTAACAGAAAAGTCTGACTGGGTTTTAACAGTCCCTTTTTCAGTAGAGGCCTGCAAGAAGAACACCTGCAGTGTTTTGCATAAAACTTGAACATGAGAAACATAGAAAAGAGAAATTGCATACAATGAATACACAATATTGCAAGAAGGTAGATTGCTACCAAAAATTTAAATTTGTATTATGATTATTAATGCTGACACAGGATAAAAGTCTCCTTTTTAATGCAGTTGTTGGCATATGTAAAAAAGAAACAACCAACAGTAGAAAGTCAAAAAGCTGAAATAGAATGCCTGGCTTAAGAAAAATGAAATATGCTGACAATTGTGTATGGTTTTCAGTAAGGGATACTTAAAATGCTAGTCAAAGGTGCAATAGTTTGTGTCTAGTGAAAGTATGTCCATGTATTTTGGGGTACAGTTAGAAGTTTGTTACACAAATCAACAAACTATAATATATAAATATATTATATTATATATATATATATATATATATATATATATATATATATATATATATATATATATATATATATATATATATATATATATATATATATATATATATGAGCAAAATGCTGTTTTGAGCTTTGTTTCCAGATGGGCTGTACGTAAAGAAATAAAATGGTTAATAAATAATGAAGATGTAGAATAATATTCAGGAGTATTAGTTCTTTTCTTTGGATTGGTATCTTAATGTCAGATCACTGGCATACTTTGACATACCATAGTTTGTATACTTCTTTACTGTATACATCATTTGCCATAGTCTGTAATCTTTTTATTCCTTCTTTCAGCACTAAAATGGATTTTAATTCTCTGCTCCATCTGCCAAAGCAAAACATTATTTGAATAATGTGAAATGGCTCCTTGGGAGTATTGATAGCTTTAGGCTGTTTTAGACTCTGGAAAGATGCTTTTTGCTGGTATGCAAAACTGCTAAACTTGAATACTTGTACTTGCTCTAGTAAAGTGGTGGTGGGGTTCAAAAGACTCTAATTCTATGGAGTATTCTGGCACACAGCATTCCTCTTTATATATGGTATGTCAGTCGTGATTTATATATCATAGTAGGGGGCAGTTTGCCCTCTCTAGGAGCACTATTTATATTCAAGAATTAACATTAACTGCTATTGGAGTGAGAAATATTACCTGTTAAGTCAAGTCTGGGCTATGTTTGACAGTTTATTGTTAATTTATGTGTTACATACTCTTGAACTTATTTCTTTTATATTTTGTCATGGAAGGTTATATTTTATTTAGATAGAAGATTGTCTCTTGCCTCTGCCACTCTTTTTCATCTGAGACTGTTCCGCTTTTGGCCTTTTGTACCCCCCCCGAAAAAAACTGAAATTAAAAATAAGTGCAAGAAGCTGTGCAAGATGCCTATGGCTTACACTACTGTCATTCTATTTATAGTGTGAGTGTGTGGACACACTGGAAGTAGACTTTTATGATGGAAAGGTTCTGAATTGGTCATTATTGGTCCATGCATTTTATTTCATTGCCTACAGCTTACTGGAAAAATGTTCAAACAATAAATGTAAAATGTGCTCTGTCTAACAAGTGTGCTGTATTATACAAGTTATATAATTTAATAAAGTCAGGAAGGTGTATCAAAGAAAACATGTATGTTTCTTGTTTTGTGTGCAAGGGGCCAATGATTTGAAAACAGCCCAAAGGAAAGCTTTATCCACCACTGGCCAAATGCATTTGCTTTGAATGTGGTGTGGGTTTCAATGCTGCTTCAATGAATGTGAGTTTCTAGGGCAGAGAAATTTTAATGCCAAGTCTGTTTTTGTTGTGAGACAGTGTTTTTGTTTAGCAGATGTCTATTGGTGTTTGTGCATTGGGCTGTAAAATGTAAAAATAAAATTCAAATAATCATTGTATTAGCGAAGCAGTATGCATGCACACATTAGTGTTTATGGTAAATGGGCGAAATAGTCAGGTATTGGGACATTGGAATGGCTGAAGGGGGACTCTGGTGCCATATTTTGATTGTCTGTTCTTCAGTTTGCATTTGAAAGTTGGTATCTCACAATTCCATTGGAGTGGGTGGGGTTACGTAATTATGTATGCAAATTAGATGTTATTCAGCGTACAGATTTGTACCTATTTTTCATGGGCCTTGTCCAGATTTTTGATGTTTCCAGGTTGAGAGGTATGTATATTTACCATATTACCTGCTTACATCACAAAGCTTGAAGTTTTTTTATACATTTTTATAGGTAAAATGTATATTCTGATATTTATTAAATATATATATATTTATTATATCTGTTACTTACACCACAAAACTCGAAGGTGTGTATGCCTTTACTTTATGAGAACATGAATTAGTTCTTCAGACATATACTATTGATTTTTATGTTTTTTATATATTTTTATATGTAAAATGTGTATTTTGTATTTTTTATTGAATTGTATAACATGTATGTTTTGTAAAACATCAAGGTGGTCTCTTATCTGTTAGTGACCTTTTATGAATGGCTCTTTTGCCGCAGCTGCTATATATATATATATATATATATATATATATATATATATATATTTTTTTTTTTTTTTTTTTGACAGTACTATTCTTTATAAGTAAACAACATTTCACACAGTAAATATTAATAATTATTTAATATATGTGGGTGTTAGAACAGTTTAAATCATGTGTTTGATTTGTTGAACACATTGTGTTTCGCTTATATGATGGTTTTGCACACAGTGTTAATGCCTGCACCTTTTTCTTTAATTACTAATTTAAACCACCAACTGTTACTTTGATTTTAATTGTATCAATTATATGTGGTCCTATCAAATGTAGGACAGGGTTATTTAAACAGCAGTTGAGAACATTTGTTTGTCTGAAGAAGTCCCACTATTTATTGGGATGAAAAGTGCTTTACAAGTACTATGTTTCGTTAAATAAATTTCCTTTGCTTCAAAAATAGCGTTTATATTTGTTACATTCATGTGTTGGAGTATCCTGGTGCAATTCTCAGCACTTTTTGTAGCATCAAATTTAACAACAGATAAATATAGTCCTTTTCAGTATAATTCTTTTATATATCTTACCTGCAAGTTTTACTATAGTCTATTTTGCTTCCCTTATAAGTATTGTTCCTGAAGCTGGAGCTCTGTTTTGACTTAAGTGAGCATACGTCACAATTTCACTAGCAGAACATAGATTTGTTTTTTGAACACTTTCAGTAGTAGTAAAAATCAATGCCTAAAAGTTACTGATTGGTTTCTTTCTGATTTTTTTTTAGCTCCTTCCTGCTGACCATCAGCAGCCACCAGCTCCTTTTCTCATTCATTGGGTCTGCCAGATCCACCTTAGCATCCACCTGGCTCAACCTAAGCTGCATCATGTACCAGTGAAGAGATCAAGGACACTGGGGCAAAGTCATACTATAGCCATAGAGTCTTACTTGCCACCCCTACCCCATGGAAGCCTTCCAAGCTCTAAAGCTGCTGCCTTTAGGAGGTGCATGCTTGCTTCAGCACATGCTCAACCTACTGACCAAGTGGAATAGCACCTGCAGCATGCAGCTTGACAGGCTCTAAATACTGCAGTTGCAGGAAGCTTATGCTGTATCCACCCCCCCACCCCCCATAAGAAGAGTGAGCCAATGCTGGTCACTCACTCTAATCCTTTTCCACCCAGCTCTGCCTGTCCCCATACTGCTATTTGAACATGGGTTGTCTCTGCCTCTTTGCCATGGGGCCAGATCCAAACTTTGGTTTCACCTGCTCCTGTCTGCAGTCACAAGGAACTCAGGATCCAAAACCTTATACAGTTTCCTTAACTTCTCTTTATCAGTCATTGTACACACCATAGCCTTTCATCTCCTCTTCCTTGATGAAACAATACCTTTAGTCAGGAACTGTACCTTCCTTTTTCATTCAAAAGTACAAACACAAAAGCAGACAAACTAACTCCCTATTTCTGCTTTGTTCGTACCAGCTGTCTACAGCAATATCTTTTCTTCAAAAGCTTCTCTTTCAACCTACTTTCCTCTACAATGCAGCCTCCCTCTGATTCTTAATTTTCTCAGTTATTCTCTGGGACCTGCTTCATCTTGTTTAGTGTTGCAGGTAAGAATGGACGTATAACAGAACTCTGGGTGCAAGGCAAAGGAAATGATCCTGAATGGAGCATTAACCCATTGTAGCCTTAAAGCACTATTTCACCCTCAAACTGTACCAACACCCACAGCTATTTGAAGAAAATGCCAGCACATTTTTGGGATGAGGAAGAAACCAGACACAGACAGGACATACAGATTCCACACAGATGGCATCACAGCTGAAAAACAAACTAGAGAATCAAGTCCTGTGAGGCAAAAACACTAACCACCGCACATAGAAACATAAAAGACTCCTTTCTCTTCTATACAGATGTGTTTTCCTTCATATCAAACCCCTCATTTTAGTTGTATATTACTAAGCAAGTACTGTTTACTCAGACTTAAGTAGGCACATAACAATGTATATAGTTGTTTGTAGGGTAGGAGTTGTGATGCCTCACCACTGGATCAGTAATCAAGGAGCCTCAATTCTCACTACTAGCACCAGTGGGGGATGTACATTGGGAGGATGACAAGTACACACACAGTATTTCCAGATGCAGCTCTCTGCATCAAGTGCAATTTCCCTTAAGAGCACACAGAGACCACAGTCAGTCCAGGGCTGGTTTCTGCCTCTTTCTGCAGACCCCCAATAAGGCTCCCCACTGGCACAGATACAGAGTCAAGATCTCAGCTGAGTGGCCAAGCCACGACCTCAAGCACTTTCTCTGTCCAACCAGTGCTTCATGTCCCTGCTCAAGCAGCTCACACATACACACACACACACACACACACACACACACACACACACACACACACATGGGAAAGGCTGACGCAGGTTTACTAGCTATGCCCCCTTTTGCCCAGACTATAAAGTAGTTGTTACTGCCACCAGCCACCTCTTTATTACCTACTTTGAGGCCCTTAACAATGGGTGTCCAATCTTACTGTGTAATGTTACTATCAATACAAATTTTAGTTTGACCAAGATCAAGGCTATTAGGAGTGGTTCACAGTATCAACAAATAAATATGCAAGTACTCTCAGAACTTAAATATCTATAGACAGATCAGCCATAATGAAATGCTTAAATATATTTAATAATAAATACTAAAAGAGCAATAAAATACTCAGTATATATTTACAGTGACAGTGGAGTTCAAAATCACAGGAAATATTTAAAACATATTTGCAGGACAGTCTCAAATAAATAAATAAAAATATATAAGCTAAGCTTTGCTATATTCCTGACTATATCTAAGAGAATTACTACACCCTAGTGCACTTACTTAATTAGAGCAGCAAGGCAGATTTGTGGTGAATGAATCTTGTCAGGTTCAAGACAGAATACAGAATGCTCTGTCTCTCTCTCAGAGACTTCTTAAATTAATATCTCAAATATTGCTGCTGGGATAGCCTGCAGAATGACATCATTTCTTGCCATCTGACTCTAGCCCAGGTAAAGCCCCCACTGCTGAAAGCTAGCAGTATTTAACACCCACCTGTGAAAATACACAGACAAGGGCTTTTCCTTAGATCTGTGCAGCTGTTGGAAGTCATAAAACAATAAATCACTTCCACATCTTAAGCCTAGTATTTATTTCTCCTTCAAGACAACACAGAGAGGTCCATAGTATAGACATATTGTCTCTTGCTGTCATAAAGGAATTTAATTTCAGCTATTTTTTTCTGAAGTTAACCTTTTGTGTTTCGGTTTCCACTATTAAAATATATACATTTAAACAGTTACAACAGTGTATGTACATTTCTATTCTCTTCCAGTAGGGTACACTGTGGATACATTTCAAACAGTACTTTATAAAATACCTCTTTTCAGCAAACATGTCTGTACAAACCATCTTATATGACATACACCTCTAATACATTTGTAACACAGACATCTTATCTGAATCATGTTGATATTCATAAATGACATATAACTATTTATAAAATCCCAGATAGCTGTGCTGGTAGTACCTCCTTTTGTTACACTTCTACATAAATCATGTTAATATTCACAAAAGTCATATAATTATTTACAAAATTCCAGCTAGATGTGCTGGCAGTATGTGATTTGTCAAATCCCCCCCCCCAAAGACTCAAGCTAGTTTTTCAAGTGAGTCTTGAGATATGTTGCTTGAGCGGGATGAGCCTATCTGGGAATATCTTACCCCATTCCCTGTCTTGAGATTCCAGCTGCTTTGGCATTGCTGACCCCAGTACAGTGTTACACTGTCTTATCATATGCCTGCAACCCTAGGCAATACTATAGTAATTTGGAATTTTGCTGGCTGGCTTCCTGTAGCCATAGATCTCTCTCAGACTCCTCCTGCTTTCTACTGCAAATACTTAGCACAAGGGCCTCCATATCATAGTAAGATTTCTTCATGTTAAAATGGTACAGTTTGTGCCCCTGCCTCCTGCCTAGCAGTTCTACCATGTAGTTAAAAGTACTGAACTTCCTTACCACTTTGAAAGGTCTCTCCCAAGCTGCCTGCAGCTAATTGTGTCTGACAGGAATGAGAACCATAACCTGATGTCCCACAGCATACTCTCTAGCTTGAGTATTACTGTCATACCAGACATTTGTCTCTTGTTGGGCTTCTTCCAGGTTCTCCTGGGCCAAGCCCATGAGTTCCCTGAGCCTTGTCCTGAGGTTTAGGACATATGCTGCAACAAACTCCATGTGGGATTTACACTCACCCCTACTCATCACAAATCAAATCTAGAGGTCCCCTCATCCTATGCCCATGCAGTAACTCAAAGGGTGAAAAATCTGTGGATTCCTGGGGTACCTCTCTGCAAGCAAACAACAGATGGGGCAAATATTTGTCCCACACTTTCTTAAACTGGTCTGCAAAATGCCCATAGTAAAGTCTTTAGTGTAGAGTTTAACCTCTCAACCAGACCATTAGTCTGTGGATGGTAGGGGTGCTCTTTAGGTGCTTCACACCATGGTTCTTCCACAGACAAGCCAGCTGAAAACCTCTAACAAAGCATTTGCCAACTTTTCTGCCTCAATGGAATACAGAGCCACCACCTCAGGGTATCTGATAGCATAATCTACTACCACTAGGATGTACTTCTTCCCTGTGGGACATGGGGTACTTGTGGTACTCAGAGGCCTGACAATATCCATAGCTTCCCTCTGAAATGGCTCTTCAATCACAGGCAAAGGCACCAAAGGAGCTTTGACCTTGTCTCCTGCCTTGCCTACATTTTGTCGCTGCTCACAGGTCCTGCAGTACTCCCTCTTACATCCCTGGAAATCCCAGGCCAATAAAAGTTCTGCATAATGTGTCTCTTGGTATGCTCCATACCCATGTGACATGCAAAGGTAATATCATGGACTATCGTTAGAAGTACCAGATGGTAGGCTCTGGGCACTACCAACTATTGTATTCTCTCACCCTCCAGCCCTCCCTCAGGGGTCCACTCTCTATGCAATAACCCTTTGTCCCAGTGTAAAGATTCCCCCTTTCCTTCAGAATCAGGTGCCTCACTAGCTACCTCCCTCAGGCCTTGTAATGTAGGGTCTGAGAGCTGAACATGTGTCAGCTGTCTCTTTGTAACCCTTCTCAGCTCCTCTTACACAGGAAGTCTGATATTCTGTGACAGCGTTGCCTCACTGTCAGCCTGGGTACTTCTACTCACCTCTGCCCTTGCAGTCACTCTATCCAAGTGAACATCAGTATCCACAAGCAGCTGTGACTCACCTTCAGTCTCACTGCTACAGGATAGCTCCCTCCCTGAAGTAATCACCTCACCAGTCCTGGCTTCAAATGTGTGGTCTGTCTGGGCCCCCCAGGCTAATAGACCCACATTCTTTTCTCCAAGCCTAACTGCATGTAACTGCATGCACACAAGGTACTACATTATCAAAATCATTCCATATCAGGTCATCTGCAGAGATAATCTCAAACACACTTACTTGCTTGCTTCCTCTTCAACCCTCCCAGATAAGGTGAACCCTAGCCAAAGGTATTTGGAATGGAGTCCCCCCTAAAGCTCTGACTGGAGTAGCCTGCCCAAGCAAGTAGTGCTCCTCATTAACCATTGCAGGCTTCACAATCGTTAGGTCAGTGGCTGTGTCTCTCTTAACAGTGGCCTGTTTCCCATCTACTAAGATAGAATATAACATCTTGTGTTAATTTGGCATCATTATTGTCCCCAGACAACTTACTGCTGGAATTATGTCATTCTCACTTACTGGCTCTCCCACCTTTTGTTCCCCACCTTGCATACGTGGACATCAGGCAAAGTCTTCAGGGCTTGTTCCCTCACCAAAAGGTCTGCCAGCCCTTCAAAGTGGTGTCCTGACACCCACTCACCCATCTATGAAAATAAGTGCTCAGTTCAGCAATATATTCACACACACTTTCATCTACCTTGCATCTATGCTCATGAAACATTTTCTGTAAGCTTCAGGTATTAACTTAAAACACTCAAACAGTTTTTAACATTGTTATAATTTAAGCAATTAGTATCAGACAATTTAGAAATAGCAGTTACAGCTTTACCAGGAGTAAGGGGGTCAGGAACTGTACCCAGAGCCCTTGGTCAGCATTATACTGTCTACATACCCTTTCAAACATATGAATGAAACTATTAAAATTATCACTCTCTGTAAATTGTGAAAGAAATGTTGTGGCCTTTGTTGCTTCTGGGTTTCGGTTACTCCCTTCCCCATTACCTCCATGACCCTGGTGAAGAGTCAGCATCTCCTTTTCATGTTGCCTCTGCCTCTCATTTTCCTCAGCTTCCAGATGTCTCAGTCTCTTTGCTGATTCTATTTCCAAATGTTTGGCTTCTAGTTCAAGTCTCTTTAACTCCAGATGGATTTTTAAGTCCTCTGTGGAAAGGTTGAACTGTCCATTTTCTGACAGCTGTACATCCACAAGGTCAGTCTGGTTGTCCTCCTGGTTGCTGGTTTGTGATGCCACTGTGACTAAGGCTGCAATCATTTCTGCTTTAGTCAGGTTGGCATGCACCAGTCCTTTGGCCTAGCACATCTCAGCCAATTGGCTCCTTGTCAGCTTGCCATACTCCTCCACTGACATCCTTGCCTGCTGTCTCTGACTAACTAAGCTAGCTGGAATAATGGTTAAGGTGTTTATCTTGCAGATACAAGGTGCAGGGTTTGATTCTTACATGGGGTAAATGGCTAGGATTAAAAATGGCCTACATGGGCAGTTAGTCTAGTACTAGTCTATGAACCAACATAAGAGTTAGTATAAAAAGATATATTTCCAGAGACTGCCCATGTTCAGAAATGGACTTCCCATACATGTCAAGCACAGCACCTCACTGGCCCTCTTCAAGAGAAATCTTGATGAGTGGATGGGAAATAGAAAGTTCCCCTGGGGATCACTCCACTGGCTCTACTTGATAGAGGCACTGGGAACTAACATCTTGCAGCATGATGCCAGAGCACTTCTATGGGCTAGGCTTGTAAAGGCTCCAGGGCCATTAGCCTAGTACACACCTATGAACCTATAAAACTATTGTGATGTGAAACTCTGAATGTTCACTGTGTGGCTGATTGAGAGTACAAACACCTTCTTCAGTGATCACTGTTTACAGGCTACAGGAGTTCATAATCCACACCACTAAAACCCAATATCTGATGTGGTGATCCCACCACTACCAACCAAAAAATGTGATGCCCCACCACTGAACCAGTAATCAAGGATCCTCAATCCTCACCACTGGCACCAGCGCATTTGGGAGGATGACAGGTACGCACACAGTATTTCCAGATGCAGCACACAGAGGTCACAGTCAGTCTGAGGCTGGTTTCTGCCTCTTTCTCCAGATCCCCAGTAAGGCACCCCACTAGCACAGTTATAGAGTTGACATCTCAGCTGAGTGGCCAAGCCAAGACCTCCAGCACCCTCTGTGTCCAACAGAGATTTGTTTTACACACACACACACACACACACACACACACACACACACACACACACACACACACACACACACACACACACACACACACACCTGGGAAAGGCTGGTACAGGTTTACTAGCTATGCCCTCTTCTGCCCAGACTATAACGTAGTTATTACTGCCACCAGCCACCTCTTTACCAGCTACTTTAAGGCCCTTAACAAAGGGTGTCTAATCTTACTGTGTAATTTTACTCTCAAGACAAATGGCAGTTTGACCAAGAGCAAGGCTATTAGGAGTGGCCCGCAGTATCCCCAAGTAAATATGCAAGTACTCTCAGAATTTAAATATCTATAGGCAGACCAAACACAATGAAATGTTTAAATATATTTAATAACAAATATTAAAAGAACAAGAAAATACTCAGTATATATTTACAGTGACAGTAGAGTTCAAAATCAAAGGAAATATTTAAAACAACATTGCAGGACTGTCTCAAATAAATATATACAAATATCTAAGCTAACGTTTGCTATATTCCTGACTACTGATTATATCTAAGAGAATTACTATACCCTAGTAGACTTAAATTAATTAGAGCAGCAAGGTAGATCTGTGGTGAATGGATCTTGTCAGGTCCAAGACAGAATAAATAACACTTTGTCTCTCTCTCTCTCTCTCTCTCTCTCTCTCTCTCACACAGACTTCTTAAATTAATGTCTCAAATATTGATGCTGGGATAGCCTGCAGAATGGCATAATTTCTTGTCATCTGACTCTATCCCAGGTAAAACCCCCACTGCTGAAAGCTAGCAGTATTTAGCATCCACGTGTGAAAATACATAGACAATAGCTTTTCCTCAGATCTGTGCAGATGTTGGAAGTCATAAAACAATAAAACACTTCCACATCTTAAGCCTAGTAATTATTTTTACTTCAAGACAACACAGAGAGTTCTGTAGTATAGGCATCCCGTTTCTTGCTGTCATAAAGTAATTTAATTTCAGTTATTTTTCTGAGGTTAACCTTTTGTGTTCCAGTTTCCATTGTTAAAATATATACATTTAAACAATTACAATAGTGTATGCACATTTCTGTTCTCTTCCAGTAGGATTCATTGTGGATACATTTCAAACAGCACTTTGTAAAATACCTCTTCAGTACACATACTGCTCTAATAGATTTGTAACACAAACATCTCATCTGAATCATGTTGATATTCACAAATGACATATAACTATTTACAAAATTCTAGATAGCTGTGCTGGCAGTACCTCCTTTTCCTACACTTCTATACAAAATCATGTTAATATTCACAAAAGACATATAATTATTTACAAAATTCCAGCTAGCTGTTTTGGCAGTACCTCCTTTGTCGCAGGTATATTTAGTATTACTGCTTGTTTTTTCTTGCTTTATTTATGCGTTTCATTTTATAAATTCTTATTTGTTATATAAAAATGTAATAAAAGAAATATGGGGAGAAAATAAACTTAAACGCTTAATGCACTGCATTGCCTCAGTATACATAATTAAGTTCAGTTGTGTAAGTCATACTTACCTGTAATAGTAGATGTTCAAATTTCACATTCACATTGCCTCAGTATGGTTTCTGTGCCCTGCAATAACCCACAATGGCAGTTTATAGAGTTCAGAATCCCCTTCTCTTACACCCTTTGATAGGGGATTGGCTAAGCACTTCCCATCAGGGGAAGCCTAACCCCTGTAACAGAAAGTGAGCTATTCAGGCTTTTAGTATTATGAATGAACCAAAAAGGACCAGAAGCAAGAATTGCCTGAAACCTGAAACTAATTCATAGCCACAAAATATCAGTACAAATAACTAAAGCCAACCAACAACACAACAAGTTGGAAACCACTGAACTATATGCAAAAGAAGGCTGGTGGTGGGTGGGTGCTGCCACTAAGGTTGTATGAAATTTTACATCTACTGTTACAAGTAAATAGGACTTATGCAACTGTACTATGTTCATCATTCACAATGCCTCAGTGCCATATGGGGAGATTCCCAATGCTAACCTACCTAGGACAAGGAAGGATAAGGATCCAGAAACCTCTGGAGTATGGTCCTTGCAAAGACTGCTCTGAAACTTAAAAAGATTCCAGTTTATAGTACATTATACAGGTATAAAAAGAGGACCAGGTTGCTGCCTCTGGAATATTTCTAAAGTCCACTCCTTTCTAATATGCCACCAAAGAGGATAAGGCTCTGGTAGAATGTGACTTAACCATGCCTGGAATAGTTTTAGCATGGTGGGAGTAATAAAAACAATAGCAGAAGACAACTAATGAGCAAACATTTTCTTAGAGTCAGGTTGACCCTTGTTAGCCCTAGCATAGTAAATAAACAGATATACAGCTTTCCTGAAGGACGTAGTTCTGTCAGGGTAGTACCTGAGCTACCTGTGTATATCCATTGTATGCAGAATCTTCTCTCCCTTGTTATTAGGTTCTGGAATGAAACCTGGAAGATTGATGAATAGATTCAGGGTAAATTCAAAAACAACTTTTAGCACGAAAGAAGAATTAGTGAGAAAAACAGCCCTGCCCTTATTGAAAATAAGATGATATTGGCCCACCATGAGAACAAGCAACTCAGAGACTCACCTTGCAGATGTCAAAGCATGAAGCAAAACAGTTTTCCAAGTGATGAACTTCAAACCAACCTGAAAAGCAGGTTCAAAGTAAGATAAGGTCAATTTTTCAAGAACTTAGTTGAGATCCCAAGGAGAAAGAACTTGCTTTTGAGGGGATTTCAAGTAAAACATTCCCTTCATAAAATGTTTGACCACAAAACAGAGATGAAAGAGGGTGAGCCATGGGCAAACAAGTTGAGATGACCACATGGTTCCCATTGACAGTTGTGCAAGCTAAGCCATTGTTGAGTAGCTCACACAAATATTTTAAAAACAGAGGGAGTAGACCATACCGGGCCCTTTGGTATGAGGTATGAACCAACTAGAGAGCCTCTTCTACTTGCAAACATAAGATTTTCTAGTTGCAGGTTTTCTTGCCTCCTCCAGTATTTGCTGCATATCCTCATGGAACACATGTCTAAATGTATTAAGATAGAATAATCCAGGCTGTCAGTAGCAATTGCTCTAAGTTGGGGTGCACCAGTCCCCCACTACACTGCATGAGCAGATCCAGAGTGTGAGGAAGCTTATGGTAATTGCCCTTGGTCAGTTCCATTAAAAGGGAGAACCAATATTACCTGGGCCAAAAAGGGTTCATCACAATGACATTTGGTAATTCTTTCTGTATCATCAGAAGTACCTTGCACATCAGTGGAAATGGAGGAAATGGATAAAGGAATGTTCTCATCCATAGGAACAAGAATGCTTCTGTCCGTCAAGCATGGCTGCAGGGATATCTTGAACAGAATTTTTCCAACTGTCAGTTTTGAAAGGAGGTGAACAGAATTATTTGAAGTGTCCTGTGATGTCCGTGCCCTGGCCCAGCAATCAAGGAGCCTCAATCCTCACCACTAACACCAGAGAGGACTACTCATATAGGAGAAAGGATAACAAATATACACAGTAAAGTACAATTTCCCTTAAGTGCACACAGAGATCACAGTCACTATGGGGCTGGTTGCTCCCTTGCTCCCCAGGTCCCCAATAAGACTCCCCACTGGCACAGCTATAGGGTCCAGATCTCAGCCTAGCTGGCAAGCTAACTTTCAGTACCCTCTCCATCCCACCAGTGCTTCATGTCCCTGCCCAGGTAGCTGACACACACACTTTGAGATAAGTATTTATACAACTTCACAGACACTCCTGGGAAAGGCTGACACAGATTTTCCAGCTGTGCCCCTTTACCCAGAGTATACGGTAGTAATTACTGCCACCACCAGCTAATACTTATCAGCTACCCAAAGGCCCTTAAAAATGGTGTCCAATTATTACTGTGCAATATTATTATCCAATTGGTAGTATAGCCCAGGGCTAAAGCTATAGGAGAGGCTTAGACAGTAAACTCTATAAATATGCAATGTACTCTAGAGCTAACATATCTCTACACAAACCAGCTACAGTTGAAAAGGGTTTAAAAATATTTAATAATAAATACTAAAAACACAAGACAATTCTCCTACACCACAGTGCTATTAAAGAGTTCAGAGATCACACAGAAACTTAAAATAATTCAGTAGTACAGTTCTGACATAACAGAAAAACACTTAAGTCTAATCTTTATAGTCCTAGCTATTTCTACAAGAAAACACACTTCTAAGATAACTTACTTAAGAGCAAGGCAGTGTTGAGTTGAATAGTCCAAGATCAAAATGCTTAATAATTTCTGGTTCTCAGTGTTTAAATTGAAACTGCAGTTATGATAAAACATTAAATCATTTGTTTACACTTTCCTGGTTCCCAGGCCACACCGAAACTGCATTTACATTCTTTTACACTTAGAGCAATAAAGGACATTCCACATGTAAATTATGGTCATTAACTTTAGTCTTAAAACAATAGTAGGATGCTTACTCCAGACTCATCAACTCCAAATTCTAACTTCAAAGGAATAGACATAAGGTAATTTTAATTTCAAAGGACCAATAAGAAATGCTTGACTTAGTTTTCCTTACAGCAGATGGCAATGTTGCCACATTGTTGAAACAGCATTTCTTTACATTTAAGACACAAGCCTGCATTTTACATTTATATTTACAAATGCCAGAATTATGTATCAAATTCTATTTGACT